>NC_034187.2:12323271-12523271 GCF_002021735.2 Oncorhynchus kisutch
GTAAGGTAAGGAGAGCGAGAGAGAGAGAGAGAGAGAAAGAGAGAGCAAGAGAGAGGTCTAGTTCTGGGTCTGGACCCTGTGGACTAAATAAAACCTCCAAATTCTCATGAACTGCTCCACATGAGTATTACACCCCTGACTCTGAGCACCCCTTCCCAGGGAATGGAACTCATTTTGGGGCTAAAACATTAGCATGGGTGCCTCCTCCTCCTGTTCCTGAAAGCTTCTGGTGCAGCCTGCCTGGGTCCAACACACACACACACACGGAGGCATGCACGCACACACACACGCACATACACACACTCCTGGGTTCTATAATGGTCCTGGTGTTCCACTGAGCCAGGCCCTGGATTCCACTACAACACTAATGATGCTAACCCTCAATCTACCTTCCAAAATATGGATGACAGAATACGCTTATGATGAAAAATTCCCTGGAAAATGTAAATGAGTGGGGTCGGCAAGCTAAATGAGATGATTGCTGCTACCCCCTATAAGTGAGTGAGTATGTGTGTTTCTGTGTGTGTGCGTGTATATATATGTGTGTGTGTTTCTGTGTGTGTGCGTGTACAGGGGCATCATGCAATCCCAAAATCTGTGGCTGCATAAAGTACCTGAGGAAAGCTGGGGGGTGGTCTGGAGGTTGGAAAATTTAGCATTTTTTAAAGACCTGAACCAGCTTTTTTCCTGCACTCTAGAGCCATAATCATTATGCTTAATTCATTCTATGTAAAAAAAAAACATGTATATTTTTCGGAATACCTCTTGAGCTGTCTGTATCCTCATGACTGGTGGTTATTTCTTTAAAGAAACTAAATATGCTTCTCTGCATCTCTGCTAAATATCTGGGTAAAAGATTGAAAGGAATGCGAGTTGTATTCAGCACATTTAGTTATTGCTTGCTACCAACCTTGCCAGCAGGCATACCAGCTAAGATAGTTAGACAAATTAGCTACTCTAATTTGATTAATAGCCTGAAATACAGTGCCTTGCGAAAGTATTCGGCCCCCTTGAACTTTGCAACCTTTTGCCACATTTCAGGCTTCAAACATAAAGACATAAAACTGTATTTTTTTGTGAAGAATCAACAACAAGTGGGGCACAATCATGAAGTGGAACGACATTTATTAGATATTTCAAACTTTTTTAACAAATCAAAAACTGAAAAATTGGGCGTGCAAAATTATTCAGCCCCTTTACTTTCAGTGCAGCAAACTTTCTCCAGAAGTTCAGTGAGGATCTCTGAATGATCCAATGTTGACCTAAATGACTAATGATGATAAATACAATCCACCTGTGTGTAATCAAGTCTCCGTATAAATAAACCTGCACTGTGATAGTCTCAGAGGTCCGTTAAAAGAGCAGAGAGCATCATGAAGAACAAGGAACACACCAGGCAGGTCCGAGATACTGTTGTGAAGAAGTTTAAAGCCGGATTTGGATACAAAAAGATTTCCCAAATTTCCCAATTTACTTTCGCAAGGCACTGTATATTTTTGGTAGCTAGTTATGAGGTTGGGAACCTAACTGGGCTAAAGCAAACTTCATAAAATTGCTAGGTGGCTAGTCATATTACAGAGAAGCAACAACAAAACAAATACATGTACTATATACTCTATATACTGTATAAATACATGTACTATATATATATCTACATGTACTATATATACATATACTGTATAAATACATGTACTATATATACATATACTGTATAAATACATGTACTATATATATATCTACATGTACTATATATACATATACTGTATAAATACATGTACTATATATATATCTACATGTACTATATATACATATACTGTATAAATACATGTACTATATATATATCTACATGTACTATATACTCTATATACTGTACAAATACATGTACTATATATACATATACTGTATAAATACATGTACTATATATATATCTACATGTACTATATATACATATACTGTATAAATACATGTACTATATATACATATACTGTATAAATACATGTACTATATATATGTCACGCCTTGGTCTTAGTATTTTGTGTTTTCTTTAATTATTTGGTCAGGCCAGGGTGTGACATGGGTTATTGTGGTGTGTTTTTGTCTTAGGGGTTTTGTGGGGTGTCTACGTAGTCTATGGCTGCCTGAGGTGGTTCTCAATCAGAGTCAGGTGATTATCGTTGTCTCTGATTGGGAACCATATTTAGGCAGCCATATTCTGTGAGTGTTTTCGTGGGTGATTGTTCCTGTCTCAGTGTTTTTGTACATATATATATATACACACACTGCTTAAATACACGTACTATATATATATATACATATATATACAAAATACAATTAAATCCACCATTTTAATCACAATTTGTAACACAATAAAATGTGGAACAAGTCGAGGGCTTGTGAATACTTTCTGAAGGCACAGTACACGCATAGAGGCGTCGTGCATATAGGGAGCACAGGGGCACGTGTCCCCTCAGATTTGACCGGTGGTCTAAGGCATTGCATTGCAACCGTCCGTGATCGGGAGTCCCATAATGTGGCGCACAATTTGCCCAGCGTCGTCTGGGTTAGGATAGGATTTGGCCGGGGGGGCTTTACTTGGCTCATCTCGCTCTAAGAACTCCTTGTAGCGGTTCGGGCGCCTGCAGGCTGACCTCGGTCGTCAGTTGAATGAATGAAATACTTATTTTCCACCATAATTTGCAAATAAATTAATAAAAAATCCTACAATGTGATTTTCTGGATATTTTTTTTCTTCTCATTTTGTCTGTCATAGTTGAAGTGTACCTATGATGAAAATGACAGGCCTCTCATCTTTTTAAGTGGGAGAACTTGCACAATTGGTGGCTGACTAAATACTTTTTTGCCCCACTGTATGTGTGTGTGTATGTGTATAAGTATGTTGCTTGGACATAAAAGTGCACTGCACAGTTCATTATACTACTACCACTACTGAGAAAACACTGCATAGTTCATTATACTACTACCACTGCTGAGAAAACACTGCATAGTTCATTATACTACTACCACTGCTGAGAAAACACTGCACAGTTCATTATACTACTACCACTGCTGAGAAAACACTGCAGCTCTGCCACCCAGTGAATACAAATCAGGAGGAGTTGAATCTGGTTATTATTATTCAATAAAACGCACATTTAAACCAAAAACATAACCATGCACCACTCCCCTGACAGCCCTCTCATTGAACCCACTCAACAGCATACACTACACCTGAGCACAGACAGACGCAGGGCTGCACGGCACGCTAGGCTGGAAACAGAGAGGGGAGGCAAGAGGGAGGGGAGCAGGGGGGGAGGCAGGTTGGCATTTGACTCCAGGGCAGTCATTACTCAACATTGTCACCATGCACAAACACAAATTATTGAATTATAACTACGGATGTAAGCGAGTGAGTGAGTCCTGGCCAGACTAACTCAGCTAAGAGGGAGGGAGGTAGGTAGGTAGAGCAATCACAGACTAGCTGTTCTGGGGAGGTTCAGGTCAGTATGGGTCAGACTGGCCTGGTGGTTAGATGTCATTGGGAGTTACTCTCTACCTGGGTTGGCTATGTTTACACCCTCTATAACAGGGGTTCTCAAAGTGGGTTCCAGAGGTACATATTAGTTTAATGAATATTACTAACAACAACAGATTAAACGGAATATGAAAAAAGGATCAGATTAATATGTTTAGAGGGTGTAATACAATACAATGTAATAATATTAATCTATAATGTATGGTCTTAACTCTGGGCAACATGAGCCTGGGAGGCTCACAGGGATATTGGTATCCACAGTACTCCATCAATACTTCTTGTATTCACTTATTTTTATAGATAAATGCACTGTCACTTAAGCCTTAAAACTGCAAAGTACTCTCTGCCTGATGGCAAAATGTGTAGAATTACAGGATATTAGCTTAAAAGCCGCAACTGTCACGGCCGTCAAAAGAAGTTATTTTAATTTTAAAATGTCGCCAACAAAACATAAACCGAAAGCAACAACCGTGAAGCTTACAGCGCTAAGTGCCACAAACAAAGTTACCTACCCACACCGAAGGAGGGAAAAAGGGCTACCTAAGTATGATTCCCAATCAGAGACAACGATAGACAGCTGTCCCTGATTGAGAACCATACCCGGCCAAAACATAGAAATAAAGAAACAGAACATAGACATCACCCCACATCACACCCTGACCTAACCCAATAGAGAAATAAAACGGCTCTCTAAGGTCAGGGCGGGAAAGCAACAACAAAAAATATCTCTCATCCATGACAGAATTGTAAGAAATTTGCGTGAAAACGGCAAAATGTTCTGGTAACACTTCATATTAACTAAGGTCCCTTAGTAAGGGAAAGGGAAAGGGGGATTCCTAGTCAGTTGTACAACTGAATGCATTCAACTGAAACGTGTCTTCCACATTTAACCTCTCTGAATCAGAGAGGTGCGGAGGGCTGTCATAATCGACAGCCACGTCTTTGGCGCCCGGGGAACAGTAGGTTAACTGCCTTGCTCAGGGGCAGAACGACAGATTATAACCTTGACAGCTCGGGGATAATAAACCATTTATAAACTGTTTGTAAAGAGTTTACTTTCCATGTATTAATCATTATTCCTACATTTGTAAATGTCAATAAGCAATCTCTCAATGGTCAATTACCCATTTATAAACCCTCTGTCACGCCCACAGTATTCTGTGTTTTCTTTATTATGTTGGTTAGGCCAGGGTGTGACATGGGTGATTTATGTGTCTTGTTTTGTCTAGGGGTTTTATAGTCTATGGGGTTGTGTTCAGTTGAGTGTTCTAGGTAAGTCGATGGTTGCCTGGAGTGGTTCTCAATCAGAGGCAGGTATTTATCGTTGTCTCTGATTGGGAACCATATTTAGGCAGCCATATTCTTTAGGTATCTTGTGGGTGATTGTTCCTGTCTCTGTGTTTTGCACCAGTTATGACTGGTTCGGTTTTTCCACGTTTTCTATTTTGTATAGTGTTCACGTTTTCATCGTTCATTAAAGATGTTTATAAATAACCATGCTGCATTTTGGTCCTCCTCTCCCTCCCAGGAAGAAAACCGTTACACCCTCTTATATTTCAATTAACTGCCTTTGTCGGCTAGCTGATGCTAAAGCAGCCCATTGGTTTCCATTAAAATGTGATGCCTAACATTGGAGTAAGTTGCTGCCGGAAGTGTTGTGGAATCCAATGGGCTGCTTTAGCATTATCCAATGGGATGCTTTAGCATTAGCTAGCCTAACATGCTGATAAAAAGTTTAATTAAAATAGTGTTTACAAATATGTAAATGACTATTTTGATAGTTGCTTATTGACATTTACAAATGTAGGAACAATGATTCATAAAATGGTAAGTAAAACTCTTTACAAACTGTTTCGGAAGTTTATTAAGGGACCCTGATATAAACGTTCTCGCCGATGCCAAGAAGTGGGCCTTTAAAATGTTTCATCCGGGCCATGCACTGAGACTTGGTTCCATGCACTGAGACTTGGTTCCATGCACTGAGACTTGGTTCCATGCACTGAGACTTGGTTCCATGCACTGAGACTTGGTTCCATGCACTGAGACTTGGTTCCATGCACTGAGACTTGGTTCCATGCACTACCGAAGTCATAGTACAACTCCTTGTATGCTATTTTTATCTCACTCCAGTTGTGTTCTGATTATGAGGAGGTCCCTGTGTCACGCCTTGGTCTTAGTATTTTGTGTTTTCTTTAATTATTTGTTCAGGCCAGGGTGTGACATGGGTTTATTGTGTTGTCGTATTGGGATTGTGGCTGATTAGGGGTGTGTCTAGCATAGGTTTGGCTGCCTGAGGCGGTTCTCAATCAGAGTCAGGTGATTCTCGTTGTCTCTGATTGGGAACCATATTTAGGTAGCCGGGGTTTCACTATGTATTTTGTGGGTGATTGTTCCTGTCTCTGTGTAGTATTCACCAAATAGGCTGTAATAGGTTTTCGCGTTCCGTTTGTTGTTTTGTATTTCTTGAGTTATTTCATGTATCGCTATTCTTCATTAAAGAACATGAGTAACCACCACGCTGCATTTCGGTCCGACTCTCCTTCAACAGACGAACGCCGTTACGAGAATCACCCACCACACACGGACCGAGTGGCGTGGTAACAGGCAGCGACAGCAGGAGCAGCGAAAGGAGGATGAATTGTTCGGAGAAGGACCCTGGGATCAGCCGGGAGAATATCGCCGCCCCAAAGAAGAACTAGAGACGGCGAGAGCTGAGAGATGCTGGTATGAGGAGAAACAACAGCGGCAGCAGGAGCTACAAAATCGGGACTATACGACGTGGGAAGAAATAGACAGGTGGGCGGTCGACTTAGGGAGAGTGCCGGAGCCCGCCTGGGATTCGCTGGAGCAGTGTGAAGAGGGTTATAGGAGAATGGAGTTGGAGAGACAATCACGATGGCGCAGAAGAAAGCCCGTGAGTCAGCCCCAAAAATGTATTGGGGGGGGGGGGGGGGGGGGGGGGCTCAGAGGGAGAGTGGCAGAGTCAGGAGATAGACCTGAGCCAACTCTCCTTGTTAATCGTGAAGAGCCGGTGTTAGAGGTGAGCGAAGCTGAGACTGTGAAGGAGTTAATGGGGAAAGTGGAGTGGAGAGTAATGAGGGAGTTGCTAGCTTGGTGCTTTAGGTACAAGATTCGTCCAACGGAGCGTGTCGGGGATTTAATGGCACCTGGGTCAGCGCTCCATACTCGTCCTGAGGTGCGTGTTAGTCGGCTGGTGAAAAATGTGCCAGCCTCACGCACTAGGCCTCCTGTGTACCTACCTAGCCTTGCACGTCCTGTGCCAGTCCTGCTCTCAGGCTCTCCAGTACACCTTCACGGTCCAGTCCATCCAGTGCCACCTCCACACACCAGTCCTCCGGTGGCAGCTCCCCGCACCAGGCTTCCTGTGCGTGTCCTCGATCCAGTACCACCAGTTCCAGCACCACGCACCAGGCCTTCAGTGCGCCTCGCCTGTTCAGCACAGCCAGAGCCTTCCTTCCCTCTAGCGCTGCCGGAGCCTCCCGCCTGTTCAGCACAGCCAGAGCCATCCTTCTCTCTAGCGCTGTCAGAGCCTCCCGCCTGTTCAGCGCAGCAAGCGTTTTCCTCCTCTCCTGCGCTGTCGGAGTCTCCCGCCTGTTTAGCGCAGCCAGAGCCTTTCTCCTCTCCTGCGCTGCCGGAGCCTCCCGCCTGTTTAGCGCAGCCTGAGCCTTCCTCCTCTACAGCGCTGCCGGAGCCTCCCGCCTGTTTAGCGCAGCCAGAGCCTTCCTCCTCTACAGCGCTGCCGGAGCCTCCCGCCTGTTCAGTGCAGCCAGAGCCTGTCTCCTCTCCTGCGCTGCCGGAGCCTCCCGCCTGTTTAGCGCAGCCAGAGCCTTCCTCCTCTACAGCGCTGCCGGAGCCTCCCGCCTGTTCAGCGCAACCAGAGCCTTCCTCCTCTCCAGCGCTGCCGGAGCCTCCCACCTGTTCAGCGCAGCCAGAGCCTGTCTCCTCTCCTGCGCTGCCGGAGCCTCCTGCCTGTTCAACTCAGCCAGAGCTGTCAGCCTGCATGGAGCAGCCAGAGCTGTCAGCCTGCATGGAGCAGCCAGAGCCGTCAGCCTGCATGGAGCAGCCTGAGCTGTCAGACTGCATGGAGCAGCCTGAGCTGTCAGTCTGCATGGAGCAGCCTGAGCTGTCAGTCTGCATGGAGCAGCCTGAGCTGTCAATCTGCATAGAGCTGCCAGTCTGCATGGAGCAGCCAAAGCTGACAGTCTGCATGGAGCAGCCAGAGCTGTCAGTCTGCATAGAGCTGCCAGTCTGCATGGAGCAGCCAGAGCTGCCAGTTTTCATGGAGCAGCCAGATCTGCCAGTCAACCAGACTCTTCCAGATCCGCCAGCCAGCCAGGATCTGCCGGCGCCAACTACCTGCCTGAGCTTCATCTCAGTACTGGGCTTCCTCTCAGTACTGGGCTTCCTCTAGGTACTGGGCTTCCCCTCAGTACTGGGCTTCCCCTCAGTACTGGGCTTCCCCTCAGTCCCGGGCTTCCCCTCAGTCCCGAGCTGCCCCTCAGTCCCGAGCTGCCCCTCAGTCCCGAGCTGCCTCAGTCCCGAGCTGCCCCTCAGCCACGAGCTGCCCCTCAGTCCAGTGGGTGAGGACTATTAGGCCATGGTCGGCGGCGAGGGTGGAT
Organism: Oncorhynchus kisutch; assembly: GCF_002021735.2. Taxonomy (NCBI): domain Eukaryota; kingdom Metazoa; phylum Chordata; class Actinopteri; order Salmoniformes; family Salmonidae; genus Oncorhynchus; species Oncorhynchus kisutch. The sequence goes on from NC_034187.2 coordinate 12,331,444, forward strand.
TATCCCAGGACGCGAAGGGGAGGAACTATGACATTAATGGAGTGGGGTCCACGTCCCGAGCCGGAGCCGCCACCATGAACAGACGCCCACCCGGACCCTCCCTATGGTTTTGAGGGTGCGTCCGGGAGTCCGCACCTTGGGGGGGGGGGGTTTCTGTCACGCCTTGGTCTTAGTATTTTGTGTTTTCTTTAATTATTTGTTCAGGCCAGGGTGTGACATGGGTTTATTGTGTTGTCGTATTGGGATTGTGGCTGATTAGGGGTGTGTCTAGCATAGGTTTGGCTGCCTGAGGCGGTTCTCAATCAGAGTCAGGTGATTCTCGTTGTCTCTGATTGGGAACCATATTTAGGTAGCCGGGGTTTCACTGTGTATTTTGTGGGTGATTGTTCCTGTCTCTGTGTAGTATTCACCAAATAGGCTGTAATAGGTTTTCGCGTTCCGTTTGTTGTTTTGTATTTCTTGAGTTATTTCATGTAACCACCACGCTGCATTTCGGTCCGACTCTCCTTCAACAGACGAACGCCGTTACACCCTGATGAATTTGCTATCGGTCCCTGGCTCCAAATAAGTTTGAGAACCCTTTCTCTATAACCACCGTGGTTATTATTTGACGCTGCTGGTCATCTATGAATGTTTGTACGTCTTGAAGAACGATCTGGCCTTAATGGCCATGTACTTAAAATAACTGCCCAGTGTTTCCAGATTTCTATGAAATATTACCTATAATTAATTACAATATGAGTGAACGTTTCCATATTTTCTGTGTTGGATGGTGTGACAGTATGGTCTAGCTGACAACATCAGGAAAACAATGTGCACGTTACAATGGGGGTAGAAGCCCATGCTTTGACGTGATTCAGGATGGCCAGATAGCCAGCAACAATGACAAGAAGCTGCCATGTGGAGGATCGTAGGTGGCTCGTTTGATCTTGTTCTATATAACAATTTGTTTTGAGGTGTTTTCACTGTCACATCTATGCTAATAATTATTATTAATTTAACTAGGAAACTCAGTTCAGAACAAACAGCCTAGGAACAGTGGGTTAACTGCCTTGTTCAAGGGCAGAACGACACATTTTTACCAGCTCTGGGATTTGATCTAGCAACCTTTACGGTTACTGGCCCAATGCTCTAACCCCTAGGCTACCTGCCGCCCAATGTATTTAAGTTTTCAATAAACATTGTAGACTTAATATAGTTTACATGTTAACAATCTAAGCCAAACCCGTCTGTTTTGCCCCACAGTTGTGCACGCTTCGGTTTTGTTGCTAAACAAACAACCTATCTATACCGGTCATTAAAAATATTAATGTGAGTAGATCTCTGATTGGCCAGCTCATCATCCTCAGGAGGATGACATCATCCTCTATGAGGAAATAGCAAGCAATTTTTTAACGGTCTGTTTGAGACACTAGTTTGAGGTGATTATTTTTACTTCATGTCTCATCGCTGCAACTCCCCAACGGGCTCTGGAGAGGCGAAGGTCAAGTCATGCGTACTCTGAAACATGACCCGCCAAGCCGTGCTTCTTATTAACACCAGCTCGCTTAACCCTTAAACCAGCTGCCCCAATGTGTCGGAGAAAACACCATTCAATTGACAACCGAAGTCAGCCTACAGGCGCCTTACTCCACAAGGAGTCGCTAGATCGCTATGACAAAATAAAGCCCCCTCAGTAAAACCCTTATGATGCTGGGCCAATTGTGCGCTGCCCTGCTACTCCCGGTAGCAGCTGGTAATGACACAGGCTGTAGTGAAGCCACAACACTGCGATGCAGCGCCTCAGACCTCTACGCCACTCAGAAGGCCCTGCGGTGTTTTTTTTTGTCAAGAGTTTTTCTCCAATTAATGTTTTGGCCACAAATACAAGTATAGGATGAGTCAAAAACATTATTTGGGTAGGAGTTCAAATCAAATCAAATGTATTTATATAGCCCTTCGTACATCAGCTGATATCTCAAAGTGCTGTACAGAAACCCAGCCTAAAACCCCAAACAGCAAACAATGCAGGTGTTGAAGCACATTGGCTAGGAAAAACTCGCTAGAAAGGCCAAAACCTAGGAAGAAACCTAGAGAAGAACCAGGCTATGAGGGGTGACCAGTCCTCTTCTGGCTGTGCCGGGTGGAGATTATAACAGAACATGGCCAAGATGTTCAAATGTTCATAAATGACCAGCATGGTCAAATAATAGGTCTGGGACAGGTAGCACGTCTGGTGAACAGGTCAGGATTCCATTGCCGCAGGCAGAACAGTTGAAACTGGAGCAGCAGCACGGCCAGGTGGACTGGGGACAGCAAGGAGTCATCGTGCCAGGTAGTCCTGAGGCATGGTCCTAGGGCTCAGGTCCTCCAAGAGTGAGGAAGAGAATTAGAGAGAGCATACTTAAATTCACACAGGACACCGGACAAGACTGGAGAAGTACTCCAGATATAACAAACTGACCCTAGCCCCCCAACACATAAACTACTGCAGCATAAATACTGGAGGCTGAGACAGGAGGGGTCAGGAGACACTGTGGCCCCATCTGATGATACCCCTGGACAGGGCCAAACAGGAAGGATATAACCCCACCCACTTTGCCAAGGCACAGCCCCCACACCACTAGAGGGATAAGAGAAAATGAACTTTTAAAAGTGAGATTTTCACTGGACAATTACTTTAAAATCTCCACCCGGCACAACCAGAAGAGGACTGGCAAACCCTCAACGTTGGACAGACAGGCAGACAGACGTTCAGACGGATGAACAAGATGGACAGACGGATAAAAATTTTAAAAAAGAAAGAGCGAGAGAGAAGAAGAGAAACTGTGTGAGAAATCCATATGGTACAGCACGTTGCTCCTCCCTCTGTGTGAGAAAGAGTGTGAAGAAGAGAGGGTGAGGTGAACCGCTCAGATACGGTGGGCCAGACACGGTATGCTTATTTATAGAGACCACAGTTTACTCTCTAGACCACACTTAGCCCCACTGGGACGTGGCTGGAGAGAGCACAGGCCAGAGACTACACACACACACAGACGCACGCACACACACACATACGCGTGAACACGCACGCACACACACATGCACACGCACGCACACACCCACACATACGCGCACACACCCTTAGAGAGAAGCTGCCTCTACAGACACACACACCTCTAATACTGTACCCCATAGGAATATGTGACCTTCACAGGAGAGGCTTTTTAATTCAAACTTTTCTTAAAACAAAATGCATTTTTTGATAGTAATATCTTCTGGAACATGTGAACTTTCATGTGCCTTAATAACAAATGTGTATGCCATCTGTAAATATGAGTACAATTGTTAAATTACGAGCCTTGTTGGTTTGTCCATGTAAAAATACAGGAACCTTCCCGCTAGCCATGATTGGCTGAGATAATGTATGGTCTGGACATACCGAGAGATGAGTTTGGATTGGTCTGACATGTAGCACGTGTCTGTCTATAACATGAGCTGCTCCGTATGTGTAGATAATCCTTTCTTGCTTTTAAAAAAGATATAATGAAGAACTGAAAAAGTGTTGCTACTGCTCTCAACATTGCTGCCCTGAATTTAACAGGTGCTATCAACAAATTCTGAAAATGAATCAACCGATGAGGAAATCCCTGATTTACTGTAGGTAAAAATATTTGTATTGAACCAGATATTGTAGAGACTTCTGATGACAGTGATGGGGAAGAAATGACGATCAACAGTGTTGTTGTCATGGAAGAAGATAACCGAGTTTTAAAATCAGTGGAATGACCGTTGGAAGCACAGAGACGATTGCCAAAATGAGAACACAGAAGGCTGTTGTATAAAACACCTGTCCCCGGATTACATCTTCAAACTAAGGGAAACCAAGGCATCCTTGACAGAGAGGGAGAAGCGTTCATCCATGTATATGGGTTAGAGTCTAGCTACATTTTCAGATAACATAAGTTTCTAATTTTGCCAGAAAGTCATTTTCATTACAAGTTAAAGCGTGCTGTTACACTACATAACCAAAAATATTTGAACACCTGCTTGTCGAACATCTCATTCCAAAATCTTGGGAATTAATATAGAGTTTGTCCGCCCTTTGTTGCTATAACAGCCTCCACTCTTCTGGGAAGGCTTTCCCCTAGATGTTGGAACATTGCTGAGAGGACTTGCTTCCACTCAGCCACAAGAGCATTAGTGAGGTCAGGCACTGATGTTGGGCGATTAGGCCTGGCTCACGGTCGGTGTTCCAATTGATCCCAAAGGTGTTCGATGGGGTTGAGGTCAGGGCTCTGTGCAGACCAGTTCTTCCACACCAATCTCAACAAACCATTTTTGTATGGACCTCGGTTTGTGCATGTGAAACAGGAAAGGGCATTCCACAAACCATTGCCACAAAGTTGGAAGCAGCGCCTTCGGTAACTATTCAGACCCCATTACTTTTTCCACATTTTGTTCGATTACAGCCTTATTCTAAAATGGACTAAAAAAATAATAATCCTCAGAAATCTACACACAATACCCCATAACCCCGATTGTTTTGCAAATACATAAAAATGTCAAATCAGAAGTATTCAGACCTTTTGCTATGAGACTTGAAATTGAGCTCAGGTGCATCCTGTTTCCATTGATCATCCTTGATGTTTCTACAACTTGATTGGAGTCCAGGACTAGAGAAAGTTTGTTTTTCTACTAGTTTTTGCTACTACTTTCACCACTTTTAGTCTTGAAATCTTTGGTTGTTTACTACACTACCTTATTCACTCTGTTTAGCACCTGGCCTCACAAGTGAAGCCTTAACAACATTCACGGGCCATTTTCTCAAAAGTGGGGTTACAAGTTTGTCAACTTTCAAAGCAGAATTACTTTGCCATTGTTCCTGTAGTGTATGATATCATTTTCTAGCACTAAGACTCCAATGTAAAAAAATACAATTTAAAATGTTGCTATGTTGGACCGAATCGAGCTGGTCGGTTACATACTGTATGTGTAGAGGATGTGTGGCTTGAAGGAGCTTAGGCCAGAGCCTCCTCTCCTCTCACTCACAACTCAGTGGTTGCCTCTACAGATATACACACCCCACTGCTGCTAATGCCTGTCCACACACAGCCCAGAGAGCTCTGCCTCTTTAAGACCTCACTCTGCAATTCCTGCTAAAAAGGTGCACTCTAATACATACACAGATATTTCATCACAAAGCAGCACTAAGCAGCAGAGGTCAGAGTGATGACAGAAGGGGAGGCTGCAGTTACATCAGGGTTTAATGTAATCAGGGTTTAAATAGCTACTGCCCCTAAAAACGAACTATTCCAAAACAGACTATGTGGCATCGATATGTGTCAGAAAAAAAGTATCCAGTGTCAAAATTGACTACAAAGTGTAGCTAGGATCAATTTGGTCATAAAGTCAGTCTCGTCTAAACGGAGTTTGGAACCTTGAGTAAATGAAGGTTGGGTTTGGATTAGAATTATGTCAACAAATAATGCCATTTATTGCCAAGCTCCATGTGCAAATTGACCCTCAACACACTTCGCTTCCCTTCATTGAATTGGGCTTCATTGTTTCATAGCCCACAACGCGTTCAGAGGATTGCAGCCGTTTGATATAGAATATCCCTATACAGCCCTAAACTATGGCTTGCATGCCCTGCCAAAGGACCCTAATCATGCCGAATAGGTGGTTGGAGTTCGTTGGTCCCCAGTGGTGGCGAGCATAACGGTAGCTAGACCATAGACTACTGGTTATGTACATAACTGAAAATAAAATAATTTTACATAGGCACAAAATAGTCACAAAAAAGCTTATTTCTCTCAAATGTTGTGCACAAATTTGTTTACATCCCTGTTAGTGAGCATTTCTCCTTTGCCAAGATAATCCATCCACCTGACAGGTGTGGCATATCAAGAAGCTGTTTAAACAGCATGGTCATTAAACTTTGTGCTGGGGACAATAAAATGCCACTCTAAAATATGCCACATATGTCTCCAGTTTTTAGGGAGCGTGCAATTGGCATGCTGCCTGGAGGAATGTCCACCAGAGCTGTTGCCAGATAATTGAATGTTGATTTCTAATCATGGTTTTAACTATACCGGGGAGATGGTAGACACTGTGTATGGCATCGTGTGGATGAGTGGTTTGCTGATGTCAACATTGTGAACAGTGTGTGAACAGTGTCCCATGGTGGCGGTGGGGTTACGGTATGGACAGGCATAAACTACGGACAACGAATACAACTGAGATACTGTGACGAGATCCTGAGGCCCATTGTCGTGCCATTCATCCGCAGCCATCACCTCATGTTTCAGCATGATAATGCACGACCCCATGTCGTAAGGATGTGCACAAAATCCCTGGAATCTGAAAATGTCCCAGTTCTTTCATGTTCTGCATACTCACCAGACATGTCACACATTGAGCATGTTTGGGATGCTCTGGATTGACATGTACATCAGCGTGTCTCAGTTCCTGCCAATATCCAGCAACTTCACATGTGAAATCCATAGACTAGGCCACTAGGGCCTAATGCATGTTTTAAATTGACTGATTTCCTTACATGAGCTGTAACAGTAAAATCTTTGAAACTGTGTGTTTATATTTTTGTTCAGTGTATATTTTGATCATCATTACCGCTATAATCACTAGCATAGCTAACGTTAGCCTACCTCAAAAAAACTTGGATTTGATGTTGAAACATGATAACATTTCAAAAGAAGGCAAATAATTAGCAGTCATGATTGTGATGTCGCCAGATTGACTTTAGATGCAGTATAACTTTAGCCAGCTAACTAAGACTGAGGGGACCACTGTATTTTAGCTGGCTAACATTAGCATTGCTAGCTATTTTTTATTAACTTTGCTAGTAACAGTAATGGCAAGATTGCCATCGCTCTAAAGTAACTTTGACAACATCATAACATGGCAAAGTGGTAACTAGATGGAACTTTCTGCCACCCCAGGTAACTAAAGACAATAGAGCCCGTATTAAATAGAGCCATGACTAGATGGAACTCTCTGTCACCCCAGGTAACTAAAGCCAACAGAGCCAGTATTCAATAGAGCCATGACTAGATTGAACTCTCTGTCACCCCAGGTAACTAAAGCCTATAGAGCCAGTATTAAATAGAGCCATGACTAGATGGAAATCTCTGTCACCCCAGGTAACTAAAGCCAACAGAGCCAGTATTCAATAGAGCCATGACTAGATGGAACTCTTTGTCACCCCAGGTAACTAAAGCCAACAGAGCCAGTATTCAATAGAGCCATGACTAGATGGAACTCTCTGTCACCCCAGGTAACTAAAGCCAATAGAGCCAGTATTACATAGAGCCATGACTAGATGGAACTCTCTGTCACCCCAGGTAACTAAAGCCAATAGAGCCAGTATTAAATAGAGCCATGACTAGATGGAACTCTCTGTCACCCCAGGTAACTAAAGCCTATAGAGCCAGTATTAAATAGAGCCATGACTATATGGAACTCTCTGTCACCCCAGGTAACTAAAGCCAACAGAGCCAGTATTCAATAGAGCCATGACTAGATGGAACTCTTTGTCACCCCGGGTAACTAAAGCCAACAGAGCCAGTATTCAATAGAGCCATGACTAGATGGAACTCTCTGTCACCCCAGGTAACTAAAGCCAATAGAGCCAGTATTAAATAGAGCCATGACTAGATGGAACTCTCTGTCACCCCAGGTAACTAAAGCCAATAGAGCCAGTATTAAATAGAGCCATGACTAGATGGAACTCTCTGTCACCCCAGGTAACTAAAGACAATAGAGCCCGTATTAAATAGAGCCATGACTAGATGGAACTCTCTGTCACCCCAGGTAACTAAAGCCAACAGAGCCAGTATTCAATAGAGCCATGACTAGATGGAATTCTCTGTCACCCCAGGTAACTAAAGCCAATAGAGCCAGTATTAAATAGAGCCATGACTAGATGGAACTCTCTGCCACCCCAGGTAACTAAAGCCAACAGAGCCAGTATTCAATAGAGCCATGACTAGATGGAACTATCTGTTACCCCAGGTAACTAAAGCCAACAGAGCCAGTATTAAATAGAGCCATGACTAGATGGAACTCTCTGCCACCCCAGGTAACTAAAGCCAATAGAGACAGTATTCAATAGAGCCATGACTAGATGGAACTCTCTGCCACCCCAGGTAACTAAAGCCAATAGAGTCAGTATTAAATAGAGCCATGACTAGATGGAACTCTCTGCCACCCCAGGTAACTAAAGCCAATAGAGCCAGTATAAAATAGAGCCATGACTAGATGGAACTCTCTGCCACCCCAGGTAACTAAAGCCAATAGAGCCAGTATTCAATAGAGCCATGACTAGATGGAACTCTCTGCCACCCCAGGTAACTAAAGCCAATAGAGCCAGTATTAAATAGAGCCATGACTAGATGGAACTCTCTGCCACCCCAGGTAACTAAAGCCAATAGAGCCAGTATTAAATAGAGCCATGACTAGATGGAACTCTCTGTCACCCCAGGTAACTAAAGCCAATAGAGCCAGTATTAAATAGAGCCATGACTAGATGGAACTCTCTGCCACCCCAGGTAACTAAAGCCAATAGAGCCAGTATTCAATAGAGCCATGACTAGATGGAACTCTCTGCCACCCCAGGTAACTAAAGCCAATAGAGCCAGTATTAAATAGAGCCATGACTAGATGGAACTCTTTGCCACCCCAGGTAACTAAAGCCAATAGAGCCAGTATTAAATAGAGCCATGACTAGATGGAACTCTCTGTCACCCCAGGTAACTAAAGCCAATAGAGCCAGTATTAAATAGAGCCATGACTAGATGGAACTCTCTGCCACCCCAGGTAACTAAAGCCAATAGAGCCAGTATTCAATAGAGCCATGACTAGATGGAACTCTCTGCCACCCCAGGTAACTAAAGCCAATAGAGCCAGTATTAAATAGAGCCATGACTAGATGGAACTCTCTGCCACCCCAGGTAACTAAAGCCAATAGAGCCAGTATTAAATAGAGCCATGACTAGATGGAACTCTCTGTCACCCCAGGTAACTAAAGCCAATAGAGCCAGTATTAAATAGAGCCATGACTAGATGGAACTCTCTGTCACCCCAGGTAACTAAAGCCAATAGAGCCAGTATTAAATAGAGCCATGACTAGATGGAACTCTCTGTCACCCCAGGTAACTAAAGCCAATAGAGCCAGTATTAAATAGAGCCATGACTAGATGGAACTCTCTGCCACCCCAGGTAACTAAAGCCAATAGAGCCAGTATTAAATAGAGCCATGACTAGATGGAACTCTCTGTCACCCCAGGTAACTAAAGCCAATAGAGCCAGTATTAAATAGAGCCATGACTAGATGGAACTCTCTGTCACCCCAGGTAACTAAAGCCAATAGAGCCAGTATTAAATAGAGCCATGACTAGATGGAACTCTCTGCCACCCCAGGTAACTAAAGCCAATAGAGCCAGTATTAAATAGAGCCATGACTAGATGGAACTCTCTGTCACCCCAGGTAACTAAAGCCAATATAGCCAGTATTAAATAGAGCCATGACTAGATGGAACTCTCTGTCACCCCAGGTAACTAAAGCCAATAGAGCCAGTATTAAATAGAGCCATGACTAGATGGAACTCTCTGTCACCCCAGGTAACAAAAGCCAATAGAGCCAGTATTAAATAGAGCCATGACTAGATGGAACTCTCTGTCACCCCAGGTAACTAAAGCCAATAGAGCCCGTATTAAATAGAGCCATGACTAGATGGAACTCTCTGTCACCCCAGGTAACTAAAGCCAATAGAGCCAGTATTAAATAGAGCCATGACTAGATGGAACTCTCTGTCACCCCAGGTAACTAAAGCCAATAGAGCCAGTATTAAATAGAGCCATGACTAGATGGAACTCTCTGTCACCCCAGGTAACTAAAGCCAATAGAGACAGTATTCAATAGAGCCATGACTAGATGGAACTCTCTGCCACCCCAGGTAACTAAAGCCAATCGAGCCAGTATTAAATAGAGCCATGACTAGATGGAACTCTCTGCCACCCCAGGTAACTAAAGCCAACAGAGCCAGTATTAAATAGAGCCATGACTAGATGGAACTCTCTGCCACCCCAGGTAACTAAAGCCAATAGAGCCAGTATTAAATAGAGCCAGGACTAGATGGAACTCTCTGCCACCCCAGGTAACTAAAGCCAACAGAGCCAGTATTAAATAGAGCCATGACTAGATGGAACTCTCTGCCACCCCAGGTAACTAAAGCCAATAGAGCCAGTATTAAATAGAGCCATGACTAGATGGAACTCTCTGTCACCCAAGGTAACTAAAGCCAATAGAGCCAGTATTAAATAGAGCCATGACTAGATGGAACTCTCTGCCACCCCAGGTAACTAAAGCCAATAGAGCCAGTATTAAATAGAGCCATGACTAGATGGAACTCTCTGCCACCCCAGGTAACTAAAGCCAATAGAGCCAGTATTCAATAGAGCCAGGTAACTAAAGCTAGCAATAAAACCACATTCAAGAACCAGATAAAATAATAACCGTGAAGAGACACACAGACATTTTTATTCATTTTCTATTGTATTTTGCATTGTGTTATGCATTGTGTTATGCATTGTGTTATGCATTGTGTTATGCATTGTGTTATGCATTGTGTTATGCATTGTGTTATGCATTGTGTTATGCATTGTGTTATGCATTGTGTTATGCATTGTGTTATGCATTGTGTTATGCATTGTGTTATGCATTGTGTTATGCATTGTGTTATGCATTGTGTTATGCTGGGTGTTATGCATTGTGTTATGCATTGTGTTATGCATTGTGTTATGCATTGTGTTATGCATTGTGTTATGCATTGTGTTATGCTGGGTGTTATGCATTGTGTTATGCATTGTGTTATGCATTGTGTTATGCATTCGACTATACATGGTTGGGATTCGACTGTGATATGTGGTTGTCTCGCTTATCTTAAGATGCACTAGCTGTGGGTTGCTCCGGATGGGAGCGTCTGCTGAATTGCTAAATTGTAATGTAAATGTAGTGCAATGTCTGTATATTTATATTATGTATTTTATTTCTTGTGTTTTTTCCTGTTTGGACCCCAGGAAGAGTAGCCGCTGCCTCGGTAGCAGCTAATTGGGATCCTAATAAATACTAAATACAAAAAAATACAAAAAAAAGGCCATAGCAATATATGTCACTGTGAATAAAACATTCAGCCACATGTTGGCAAGTTTCTGGCCAGCAAGATTCACCTGTCAGCGGGCACAGCTTTCACAGGCTCATCATGTGTACAAATACAAAGGTGAAGGGGTTAAACCAAGGCCTCATACCTTTTAAAGGGTTAATAAATTGTGTTATGATAAATTGTAAGTTCTCCCCCCAGGAGACCTCTGTGTGTGTGTGTGTGTGTGTGTGTGTGTGTGTGTGTGTGTGTGTGTGTGTGTGTGTGTGTGTGTGTGTGTGTGTGTGTGTGTGTGTGTGTGTGTGTGTGTGTGCGTGCGTGCATGTGTGTGTGAACACCTGTTTTGAGTGTTGTGCCCTTCAGACACTATCAGAAGGCGGGAAACCACCTACGTACAAACTCCTCCTGTCTGGGCCCCACCGTGGCTGTCTGAGGTTCTGAGAATATGACTGGTCTTCTGAGAACACAAGGCTGCCGCAGGCCTGATGAAAACAGCCACCTGTCAGAAATTTCTTAGACTCATTCACCTTGTTATGACCCTATACTTGTGATGAAAGGTCAAGTTTTGGTCAAACCCACTTCTGAGCTTTAATTTCTGACAAGATGGTTGCTGCTGTCGGGGAGGTTAGAATTATTTAAATGTTGTTGCCAGGGAAAGTCACGCAAGGGGAACTGGGGGGGCTATATAAGTTGTAGGATGTCTTAGACACCTTGCAGAACCTGGGGAGAGCTATCATATACTGTACTCTGTACCAACTTCTGCCTACAATTGTATTACCTAATTCTGTTATCCCCATCGAAGACCGTTGGTGAGAAGGCAAGAGGTGAAGTTGGAATAGAGGTCTTTGATTTATGGGCATATCAGCGTGAACACAGCGACCTGGCACTCAGCAGTACAATTTTACTAGACAACTTTTACCAGTATTGCCTTTTTTGTTGTTGTATTGAATTGAATAGTATCAGTCAATATGGGGAAGGAGAAACCCTGTATATTAGGATCAGGGAACTCCTGTTCTATATGGGACACCACACAGGAAGAATGATCATTCTGACATGTTTGCCAAGGTATCCCCATTACCACCGACAAAACGCTGATAGACACAGTATCTGTATCGGCTAGGAATGACAATTAAAAGTGAAAGGTGCACGTTCTTATATTACCAGAGCACTGCTTATATGGTATTATGTAAAGGGTTGTTTACTACATTTAAAAGTTATCAAAACACTTCCTCGATCATCTTATCATTCATATGCCTGTAGTTATTGAACTCATCCTGCAGGAGGTTTGTTTGTTGTGATTGAGTGAGGGGAAACAGCTGCGGGCAAGGTTCTGACAGATTGGTTGTGTCTTTTTGGTGGCAAGGACACACCCAAGAAACGCCCACATCAAACCACACCCCCCAAGCCAACTCACATTGGACTTCTGTCATGACCGCCAGCATTTCTTGAGGAGCAAGCTAAAAAAACTAGGCCAAATCAGCTCCCCTTTAATTAAGGCAGAGGAGTTGGGTTAGCATGTGAGTCCAAATCCAAACCCAGGCCTCGGATGAAGATTTTTCAGTAAGGGCACACTTTTAGTAAATCCTTCCAAATGCAAAGCCCCTTTCACTGTTTCTTGTTCTCCTTTAAATCTCTCTCTCTCTTTCCCTCGTTGTTCAGGAACTGCGTCCGTCTCTTCTATGGCTGGGAGGTTGTAATTTGTTACAGGCGGCGAGGCTGGGCGGTCCAGGACCTCTGTCTTATCTGGACAGGGGATCACTAGCAAATTATATCAGAGGCAGTGTCTCAAATGGCACCCTATTCTCTATCTTGTGTACTACTTATTATAGAGCACTACCTTTTACCTTTGGCTATTTGGGACACATAGAGAAAAGAGAGGTCCTGTTTTAAATATAGCTATAATTCCTGCAATCATTTCTTGCTGTCTCTATCTTCCATCTCCCCTCATCCCTCTCTCCTCCCCTCCATCCCCTCCTCCTTTATATATATTTTTCCCAGTCCGAAACAAGCACATTTTTTCTCCCCAGCGTTTCCTCTTCTGGGATCCAGTTAAGCTTTGGCTTGTAGTTCATCCGTCCGTCCGTGCGTCCGTCCGTCCGTGCGTGCGCTTGGGGTGTGTGTACAGCCTGGTCTCATTGACTAGATATAACATAGCAAATGTAAATCCAAGACACTCAAATTAGTATGATATGTTATGTTTGGTATGGTTACATAAGACATAATGTTACTTTAGGCAAAAACTAAAGTAGGGTGGTTAGTCTGGGTGGATGGGTCAGCGTATAACGCAAATGTCTAGCAATCTAAAGGTTGCGTGTTCGAATATCAACATGGACAACTTTGGCTAATAAACCACTTTGCAACTATTTACTACTTTTAGCTACTTTGCAACTATTTAGTATGTTAGGTAACCCTAACCCTAACCTTAACCCTTTAGCCTAACTCCTAACCCTAACCCCTAGCTTAGCTAACGTTAGCCAACTAGCTAATGTTCGTGTTAGCCACAAGGCTAACGTTAGCCACAACAAATTGGAATTCGTAACATATAACGCGAACGTGTTAAAATCTCATCATAGACAACTTCAGCCTTTGAACTATTTAGTAACTTTGCAACTACTTACTATGTTTAACATATTGTACTTTTTCAAATAGCAACATACTGTACGACTTGTAATTCATAACCTATTGTACGTATTGCAATTCGTAACATATCATACAGAATGGATGATGTACATCCACATACCATAAGAAACATAACTAATGGATTTACATCTACTATGTTACGTCTACACCTGAATCCAGGCTGGTGGGTATATGTCTCTCTCTCTCTGTGTGTGTGTGTGTGTGTAGTGTGGGCTCGGGGCTGACAGTTGCATGACAAGGAATGTTTCCTTTGTAAGAGCCTACTTCCTCCCTGTGCAGTTTTAGCCTAATTGAAACGTTTCCTATTGAGCTCAATCAAGAGGGCAATTACCTAATTATTCGCTTATGCTTAACTCAGCCCCGTAAGAAATGAAGAGTAAGAGAGAGGGGGTGGGAAGGAGGGAGGAAGAATAAGAGAGAGGGGGTGGGAAGGAGGGAGGGAAGGAGGGAGGAAGGAAGAGAGAGAGGGGGTGGGAAGGAGGGAGGAAGGAAGAGAGAGAGGGGGTGGGAAGGAGGGAGGAAGAGAGAGAGAGGGGGGGTGGGAAGGAGGGAGGGAGGAAGGAAGAGAGAGAGGGGGTGGGAAGGAGGGAGGAAGGAAGAGAGAGAGGGGGTGGGAAGGAGGGAGGAAGGAAGAGAGAGAGGGGGTGGGAAGGAGGGAGGAAGGAAGAGAGAGAGGGGGTGGGAAGGAGGGAGGAAGAGAAAGAGAGAGGGGGTGGGAAGGAGGGAGGAAGAGAGAGAGAGGGGGGTGGGAAGGAGGGAGGGAGGAAGGAAGAGAGAGAGGGGGTGGGAAGGAGGGAGGAAGGAAGAGAGAGAAAGGGGGTGGGAAGGAGGGAGGAAGGAAGAGAGAGAGGGGGTGGGAAGGAGGGAGGAAGGAAGAGAGAGAGGGGGTGGGAAGGAGGGAGGAAGGAAGGGAGAGAGAGAGGAGGTGGGAAGGAGGGAGGAAGGAAGAGAGAGAGGGGGTGGGAAGGAGGGAGGAAGAATAAGAGAGAGGGGGTGGGAAGGAGGGAGGGAAGGAGGGAGGAAGAGAAAGAGAGAGGGGGTGGGAAGGAGGGAGGAAGGAAGGAGGAGAAAGAGAGAGGGGGTGGGAAGGAGGGAGGAAGAGAAAGAGAGAGGGGGTGGGAAGGAGGGAGGAAGGAAGAGAGAGAGGGGTGGGAAGGAGGGAGGAAGGAAGAGAGAGAGGGGGTGGGAAGGAGGGAGGAAGGAAGAGAGAGAGGGGGTGGGAAGGAGGGAGGAAGGAAGAGAGAGAGGGGGTGGGAAGGAGGGAGGAAGGAAGAGAGAGAGGGGGTGGGAAGGAGGGAGGAAGGAAGAGAGAGAGGGGGTGGGAAGGAGGGAGGAAGGAAGAGAGAGAGGGGGTGGGAAGGAGGGAGGAAGGAAGGAAGAGAGAGAGGGGGTGGGAAGGAGGGAGGAAGGAAGAGAGAGAGGGGGTGGGAAGGAGGGAGGAAGGAAGAGAAAGAGCAAAAGCAAAAAAAGAAAGAGAAAGAAAAAAGGAAAAGAGAAAGAAAACAAAGAAAGAGAGAGATACATAGAGGTAGATAAAGTTTTGATTTCTGTCCAATTCACGCTTCACTTTTTATATTTTTATTAAGGGAAACACCTCAATAATTGCAACAAATAGCATAACTTACAGTAGCTAGTACTTTCTATTATATTAGAAAAATCTAAAAACACATAGGACCCTATCTAGCAACAATTTTTTTAAATGTAGTAGACTGGTGGTGCGCTGAGAGACACTGGTTTTTAATGAAAGAGATGTCGCTCTGAGAGACACTCTGGTTTTAATGAAAGAGGTGTCGCTCTGAGAGACACTCTGGTTTTAATGAAAGAGGTGTCGCTCTGAGAGAACCTCTGGTTTTTAATGAAAGAGATGTCGCTCTGAGAGAACCTCTGGTTTTTAATGAAAAGGTGTCGCTCTGAGAGAACCTCTGGTTTTTAATGAAAGAGATGTCGCTCTGAGAGAACCTCTGGTTTTTAATGAAAGAGATGTCGCTCTGAGAGAACCTCTGGTTTTTAATGAAAGAGATGTCGCTCTGATAGAACCTCTGGTTTTTAATGAAAGAGATGTCGCTCTGATAGAACCTCTGGTTTTTAATGAAAGAGATGTCGCTCTGAGAGAACCTCTGGTTTTTAATGAAAGAGATGTCGCTCTGAGAGAACCTCTGGTTTTTAATGAAAGAGATGTCGCTCTGAGAGAACCTCTGGTTTTTAATAAAAGAGGTGCTGCTCTGAGAGAACCTCTGGTTTTTAATAACAGAGGTGCTGCTCTGAGAGAACCTCTGGTTTTTATGAGCTCATAAGGGAAAGTATTATCAAAGGCAGGAATGGGGGGAACGAACGGAGGGAGGAGAAGAATGGGGGGAATAGGGGGATGAGAGGGAGACATTAAAGAGGTGGAATGTCCTGTCCCAGCTCTGAACGCTCCGAACGCTCCTCCAACCCCCAACACATTTAATAAGGAGACAGCTAATAAAACACACACATATCCTTGTGCGTGTATAAATGTGTGTCCGTTGAACCTAACAAAAGACGGACTGATCTGTTTTCATATGCTTTCTTTTTTTCATGACATTTAAAATACATTTAGCTTATGTCATTTTAAAACCATAACAAACAAAAGCTATTAATAAATAATCATATAAAAATACAACTTGGGGCGGCAGGTAGCCTAGCGGTTAGAGCCTAGCGGTTAGAGCCTAGCGTTTAGAGCCTAGCGGTTAGAGCCTAGCGGTTAGAGCCTAGCGGTTAGAGCCTAGCGGTTAGAGCCTAGCGGTTAGAGCCTAGCGTTTAGAGCCTAGCGGTTAGAGCCTAGCGGTTAGAGCCTAGCGGTTAGAGCCTAGCGGTTAGAGCCTAGCGGTTAGAGCCTAGCGGTTAGAGCCTAGCGGTTGGAGCCTAACGGTTAGAGCCTAGCGGTTAGAGCCTAGCGGTTGGAGCCTAACGGTTGGAGCCTAGCGGTTAGAGCCTAGCGGTTGGAGCCTAACGGTTGGAGCCTAACGGTTAGAGCCTAGCGGTTAGAGCCTAACGGTTAGAGCCTAACGGTTAGAGCCTAACGGTTAGAGTGTTGGGCCAGTAACCGAAAGGTTGTAGGATTGAATCCCTGAGCTGACAAGGTAAAAATCTGTAGTTCTGACCCTGAACAAGGTAGTTAACCCACTGTTCCCAGGTCTGTCATCATTGTAAATAAGAATTTGTTCTTAACTGACTTGCCTAGTTAAATAAAGGTTCAATTAAAATATAAAAACTCCTCACTTCTGAATTAAAATATTCCAGTGCTGCTTTTATGAATTATGTCAATAACATAGCCTGCGTGAAGTCTTCAAGGCTGTATCTTTTCTGATGTAAACTCTATGCCTCTTCTCTCATCTCCTAGGTCCCACAATCTCCCCTCCACAGCTGCAACAAGTGTTGAATGGTGGGCTCTTAAATCAATCATTTAAATATATGGATAAATCCGTGAGCCGTTGTGGTTTAAGCACACATGCCGTAGCTTAATTCACCCGAGCAGGCCAGCGCAGCGGCCATATTTCAGGCAACATGTGCACCACTGTTGTCTAAACAAGCACTGCGAGGAAGGCCGCAGAGGAGGGTCCTGGCTGGAGGTCATGGAAAGCAGTTAGAATGTGTGTTAGTGTGTGTGAGAGAGAGAGCGCACGCACAGTCAGAGATACACACTAGCTCACTCGCACACACAAACACGGTTACGCAGTCACACACACACAAATACACACCCACAAAGTCACCCACGCACGCGAGTAAGTACACAATGAAACACACCAGCCATGAGGACGGGAAGGCAGCAACGGCCCTGTCTTGAGGTCATGGAAATCAGTTAGAATGCCTCCTTTCACCAGGGAAAATGAGAGGAACAGGAGGATCAGGCAGGCTCTGCTATACACACACTCACAAACACACAAACATGCACAAGCTCACACACGCTCACACACACTCACACACACTCACACACGCGCACACACAGACACACACACACAAGCACACACACACACACACACCGACAGAAAATAAGTGTGTTTTTGTGTCCATGCATACACACACAACTGGTCTTTATGGTCAGTAGAGGGAAGAAAAATGAAGGCATGCTCTGCTGTCACACAGA
Organism: Oncorhynchus kisutch; assembly: GCF_002021735.2. Lineage (NCBI taxonomy): Eukaryota > Metazoa > Chordata > Actinopteri > Salmoniformes > Salmonidae > Oncorhynchus > Oncorhynchus kisutch. The sequence goes on from NC_034187.2 coordinate 12,349,333, forward strand.
CTGGGTGGGCTCAGCTGGTCAGCTGGAGCACCTGCCAGCGCATCAGGGAGTTCTGCTAAAGCACTAAACACACACACACACACACACACATTCACCTTGAACAATACAATCACAGATACACGCAACCATTAATATGCTCCGAATACAACAGGTGAAATGCTTACTTACAGGCTCTAACCAATGGTGTGGGAAAAAAAGGTATGTGTGTGTGTGTGTGTGTGTAGGTAAGTAAAGAAATAAAACGACAGTAAAAATACATTTGAAAAAAGAGTAGCAAGGCTATATACTGACACCTGTTAGTCAGGCTTATTGAGGTAGTATGTACATGTAGGTATGGTTAAAGTGACTATGCAAATACTGTATGATGAACAGAGAGTAGCAGTAGCGTAAAAAGAGGGGTTGGCGGGTGGTGGGACACAATGCAAATAGTCTGTGTAACCATTTGGTTAGATGTTCAGGAATCTTATGGCTTGGGGGTAAAAACTGTTGAGAAGCTTTTTGTCCTAGACTTGGCACTCCGGTACCGCTTGCCATGCGGTAGTAGAGAGAACAGTCTATGACTGGGGTGGCTGGGGTATTTGACCATTTTTAGGGTCTTCCCTCCTTCCCACCCCCTCTCTTCCTTGGAAGGCAGGCAGCTTTGCCCCAGTGATGTACTGGGCCGTACGCACTACCCTCTGAAGTGCCTTGCGGTCGGAGGCCAGACAATTGCCGTACCAGGCAGGGATGCAGCCGGTCAGGATGCTCTCGATGTTGCAGCTGTAGAACCTTTTAAGGATCTCAGGACCCATGCCAAATCTTTTTAGTTTCCTGAGGGGAATAGGCTTTGTTGTGCCCTCTTCAGGATTGTCTTGGTGTGTTTGGACCAATCTAGTTTGTTGTTGATGTGGACACCAAGGAATTTGAAGCTCTCAACCTGCTCCACTACAGCCCTGTCGATGAGAATGGGGACGTGCTCGGTGCTCCTTTTCCTGTAGTCCACAATCATCTCCTTAGTCTTTGATACGTTGAGGGATAGGTTGTTATCCTGGCACCACCCGGCCAGGTCTCTGACCTCCTCCCAATAGGCTGTCTCGTCGTTGTCGTGATCAGGCCTACCACTGTTGTGTCGTCAGCAAACTTAATGAGGGTGTTGGAGTCGTGCCTGGCCATGCAGTCATCAGTGAACAGGGAGTGCAGTAGGGGACTGACCACACACCCCTGGGGAGTTCCAGTGTTGAGGATCAGCGTGGCAGATGTGTTGCTACCTACCCTCACCATCTGGGGGCGGCCTGTCAGGAAGTCCAGGATCCAGTTGCAGAGGGAGGTGTTTAGTCCCAGGATCCTTAGCTTGGTGATGAGCTTTGAGGGTACTATGGTGTTGAACACTAAGCTGTAGTCAATGAACAGCATTCTCACATAGGTGTTCCTTTTGTCCGGGTGGGAAAGGGCAGTGTGGAGTGCAATAGAGATTGCATCATCTGTGGATCTGTTTGGGCGATATGCAAATTGGAATGGGTCTAGGGTTTCTGGGATAATGGTGTTGATGTGAGCCATTACTAGCCTTTCAAAGCACTTCATGGCTACGCACGTGAGTGGTACGGGTCTGTAGTCATTTAGGCAGGTTGCCTTCATGTTCTTGGGCACAGGGACTATGGTGTCCTGCTTGAAGCATGTTGGTATTACAGACTCAATCAGGGACATGTTGAAAATGTCAGTGAAGACACCTGCCAGTTGGTCAGCACATGCCCGGAGCACACGTCCTGGTAATCCGTATGGCCCCAAAGCCTTGTGTATGTTGACCTGTTTCAAGGTCTTACTCTCGTCAGCTACGGAGAGCGTGATCACACAGTCGTCCAGAACAGCTGATGCTCTCATGCATGCCTCAGTGTTGTTTGCCTCGAAGCGAGCATAGAAGTGATTTAGCTCGTCTGGTAGGCTTGTGTCACTGGGCAGCTCGCGGCTGGGCTTCCCATTGTGGTCTGTAATCGTTTGCAAGCCCTGCCACATCCGACGAGCGTCGGAGCCGGTGTAGTATGATTCAATCTTAGCCCTGTATTGACACTTTGCCTGTTTAATGCTTTGCCTGTTTGTCGCAGGGCATAGCGGGATTTCTTGTAAACTCCCGGGTTAGAGTCCCGCACTTTGAAAGCAGCAGCTCTACCCTTTAGCTCAGTGCGAATGTTGCCTGTAATCCATGGCTTCTGGTTGGGGTATGTACGTACAGTCACTGTGGGGACGACGTCCTCAATGCACTAATTGACAGTGACTGATGTGGTGTATTCCTCAATGTCATCGGAATAATCCCGGAACATGTTCCAGTCTGTGATAGCAAAACAGTCCTGTAGTTTAGCATCTGCTTCATCTGACTACTTTTTTATAGACCGAGTCACTGGTACTTCCTGCTTTCATTTTTGCTTGTAAGCAGGAATCAGGAGGATATAGTTGTGGTCGGATTTACTAAATGGAGGGCGAGGGAGAGCTTTGTACGTGTCTCTGTGTGTGGAGTACAGGTGATCTAGAATTATTTTTCCCTCTCATTGCACATTTAACATGTTGATAGAGATTTGGTAGAACTGACTTAAGTTTCCCTGCATTAAAGTCTCCGGCCACTAGGAGCGCCACCTCTGGGTTTCCTGTTTGCTTATTTCCTTATACAGCTGACTGAGTGCGGTCTTAGTGCCAGCATCTGTCTGTGGTGGTAAATAAACAGCCACAAAAAAGTAAAGCTGAGAACTCTCTAGGCAAGTAGTGTGGCCTGCAGTTTATCACAATATACTCTACTTCAGATGAGCAAAATCTAGAGACTTACTTAGATTTCGTGCACCAGCTGTTGTTTACAAATATGCACAGACCGCACCCCCTCGTCTTACGAGGAGTGTGCTGTTCGATCTTGCCGGTGCAGCATGTATCTCGCTAGCTGAATATCCATGTCGTCATTCAGCCACGATTCCGTGAAGCATAGGATATTACAGTTTTTGATGTCCCGTTGGTAGGATATTTTCGTGATCGTACCTCGTCTAGTTTATTGTCCAATGATTGCATGTTGGCGAGTAATATTGACGGTAACGGCAGCTTTCCTAGTTGTCTTCTGCGGGTCCGGACGAGGCATCCGGCTCTTCGTCCTCTGCGGGTCCGGACGAGGCATCCGGCTCTTCATCTTCTGCGGGTCCGGACGAGGCATCTGGCTCTTCGTCCTCTGCGTCACTTCCTTTTGTGAATAATTGGGACGTCTGTCCTGTTGGGTGTTTGGAGAAAATCGTTTGAGTCCTGCTTGTTGTTGTTGTGTTTGTTGTGGAAGAAATCTTTGTCTAATCCGAGGTGAGTGATCGCTGTCCTGATATCCAGAAGCTCTTTTCTTCCTTAAGATACGGTTGCAGAAACATTATGTACAAAATAATTTACAAATATCGCGAAAAAACCCCACATAATAGCACAATTGGTTAGGAGACCCGTAAAACGGCGGCCATCTCCTCCGGTGCCATTTTTTTTGTGTGATTGGTGTTCTACCTGATACAAGTGACTGGGGTGGATACAAGTGACTGGGGTGGATACAAGTGTCTGGGGTGGATACAAGTGTCTGGGGTGGATACAAGTGACTGGGGTGGATACAAGTGTCTGGGGTGGATACAAGTGTCTGGGGTGGATACAAGTGACTGGGGTGGATACAAGTGTCTGGGGTGGATACAAGTGACTGGGGTGGATACAAGTGCCTGGGGTGGATACAAGTGTCTGGGGTGGATACAAGTGTCTGGGGTGGATACAAGTGACTGGGGTGGATACAAGTGTCTGGGGTGGATACAAGTGTCTGGGGTGGATACAAGTGTGACTGGGGTGGATACAAGTGTCTGGGGTGGATACAAGTGACTGGGGTGGATACAAGTGTCTGGGGGTGGATACAAGTGTCTGGGGGTGGATACAAGTGTCTGGGGTGGATACAAGTGACGGGTGGATACAAGTGTCTGGGGTGGATACAAGTGTCTGGGGGGCATACAAGTGTCTGGGGTGGATACAAGTGACTGGGGTGGATACAAGTGACTGGGGTGGATACAAGTGTCTGGGGTGGATACAAGTGTCTGGGGTGGATACAAGTGTCTGGGGTGGATACAAGTGACTGGGGTGGATACAAGTGTCTGGGGGTGGATACAAGTGTCTGGGGGTGGATACAAGTGTCTGGGGTGGATACAAGTGACGGTGGATACAAGTGTCTGGGTGGATACAAGTGTCTGGGGGGCATACAAGTGTCTGGGGTGGATACAAGTGACTGGGGTGGATACAAGTGTCTGGGGTGGATACAAGTGTCTGGGGTGGATACAAGTGTCTGGGTGGATACAAGTGTCTGGGCTGGAAGGGGGAGGGGGGGTTCCTTTCTCCATTAGTGGTTAATTGAGAGGGAGGTTTTGGGTTGTTCTGGTTCAGTAACTAGGGGAGCAGTGTGTTCTCTTACTGATCTATGTGCTGTTTCACTTTAACACCTCCTCACCCCCCCCAACACTTCTTCACCCTCACTCCTACATAACCCCCCCCCCCACACACACACACCGCATCCTACCCTTACACAGTGACAATAGATACAAGTCAATTCAATAGATTTATTTCTGACATCTAGCCCATATGTCATGCAACATATAATGAGAGAGAGAGAGAGAGAGAGAGAGAGAGAGAGAGAGAGAGAGAGAGAGAGAGAGAGAGAGAGAGAGAGAGAGAGAGATTTTCATCAGTGTGTTTGTCTCCCTTCTAAATGAATGGCAGATGATACTGTATGGGTTGGACTCATTAAAGCATCTAGGCCACTCTGCATGGCCCTGCTTGGCTACAACACACACATGTTTCTCCCTGATACAATATTGCCGCAATTTCCATTTGATCAAGAGCAGGCTTGGCCACTAAGTAGTCAGTGAGTTGCAGCGTTGTGGGGCTTGGGAGGAGGGCTGGGGAGGAGGGCTGAGGAGGCGGAAGCAAAGGACATCAGGCTCTGTCATAGAGAGTCTCCCTGCTACTCCTATAGGCCTGCAGCAGTGACAGTCAGGACCTACATCAGAACACAAACAACAGGTCAACAGCTCACAGCAATCGCTGACTCACAGATACACAGGCATAGACACAGACACAGAGATGTACAAGGACTGAGCAGAATGCCAGGCTGAGGCTTGTTCTAATAAGAAGCCTCAGTAGTGTCTGATAGGAGACGATGTTCTCTGTGACTCTCCTTTATGAAGAGTCCATTCATTACCTAGTTGAGCCAGATGAGAAGGTTGTTCTTCCTCATCACTGTCCATCTCTTCATCCATCCCTCCCTCCTTTCTCCTCCTCTGTCCCCCCTTCGCCTCCCAGCTGCAAAGGAACACTGCTCTGATTGCCTCTGATTTGGGTTAAGTGATTATTGCCCTGCTGTGGTTGGGTTAGAGAGTAGAGAGTATAAGGGGTGGCCCACAACCGCTCCCACTGTCTGCCTGGGAACTAGAAACAACCTGGAAAAACACACACACGTATGCAAGCAAATGGATACATGCACTCACACATGGATGTACGCACATGCGCCTACACACACAAGCCTGGCCCCTTCACGCATTTCTGTGCCACAGACATATAGTTTGAATGTTAACATGTATATTACAAACACACACACACACACACACACACACACTAATGCATGAATGCAAACGTATCTATCACACGAACACAGACAAACACATGACGATTTAAAAACTCCATTAAGTGTGCACGTTAATCTGGACCAGGCATTCCCAGCAGAATCAACCAGCGTCACAGGAGGACAGTGAGTAAAAGAGGGAGGGGAAAGACAGAAAAGGGCAGACGCATTTACGATGCCGAGTTAAACTGTCTCTCACTCTGTAATTCTTCCTGTTTTACGGCAGGCTGGGGTGAACGAAGAACACGTTGTGTTATTGTACCATGCTTCTCCCCTTACAGCAACCCAGCAGATTTAGAGCTGGGGGTTCAGCCTGCTCTACTGGAACACTGAGGAGGCCCAGGCCCAGATACAGGGAAGGCCCCAGATCATATGGAGCTCTGCTTCTCTGGCCAAGCTATCTATTGGAATAGACCTAGACACTAGGAAGGCCTCCCCTCATATCAATCAGGTATATTAAGAGAACCAAAATGTGTAACAAACCATATGAAGTGAGGTAGGCAGCTTTCTTGTGAACGTTCTGGAAGGGAAATACTCCGTTAAACAGATGTGCAGCCTAGCCTAGGTCTGTCTGAAGGCTGAATCTGTCCAAACATGATTCAATTTGTCCTCAATGTTTTACATTATGATACAGCCTTGGTGTTTTTGGCTGCCTGCAGGTCTGTGGCTTCATACTGAACTCATTCAGACGGCCTTCCTTTCTTATGCTAGAGCTGTGTCTTACTTTACTGTAGCTGGCCTGGGAACAGTGTGTGTGTGTTTCTGTGACTGCTGGGAACAGGACTGCAGCTGTTTAATGATTATCTCTAATGTAACCAATCTTTAATGTTAACCTCTAACTCAGGACATATTGAATCCATAATGATTTACATTTGTTCAACTTTAGTCATTTAGCAGATGCTCTTATCAAGAGCAACTTACAGGAACAATTAGGGGTAAGTGCTTTGCTCAAGGACTCATAAGCAGATTTTTCACACAGTCATCTCTGGGATTTGAACCAGCAACTGTTCGTTTACTGGCCAACACTCTTAACCACTAGGCTACCGGTCTGCTCAAGGGCTGTTGGATGCATCAACATTGAACTGGTAGGAAATGGTGTTGATATTACAGTATGACAATAGTATTACTGGGTGATTTGAAGGTAGTAGAGCACCTTTTAAAAGGGAATGAGTTCAAGGAAGAAGCAAACCAAAATACACTACAGTACACTACTAGCTACCACTACCCTAGCCCTCCCTAAACTACACTACAGTATACTACTAGCCTGTACTACCCTAGCCCTAGCCCTCCCTAAACTACACTACAGTACACTACTAGCTACCACTACCCTAGCCCTCCCTAAACTACACTACAGTACACTACTAGCCTGTACTACCCTAGCCCTCCCTAAACTACACTACAGTACACTACTAGCCTGTACTACCCTAGCCCTCCCTAAACTACACTACAGTACACTACTAGCTACCACTACCCTAGCCCTCCCTAAACTACACTACAGTATACTACTAGCTACCACTACCCTAGCCCTCCCTAAACTACACTACAGTACACTACTAGCCTGTACTACCCTAGCCCTCCCTAAACTACACTACAGTACACTACTAGCTACCACTACCCTAGCCCTCCCTAAACTACACTACAGTACACTACTAGCTACCACTACCCTAGCCCTCCCTAAACTACACTACAGTATACTACTAGCTACCACTACCCTAGCCCTCCCTAAATTACACTACAGTATACTGCTAGCTACCACTACCCTAGCCCTCCCTAAACTACACTACAGTATACTACTAGCCTGTACTACCCTAGCCCTAGCCCTCCCTAAACTACACTACAGTACACTACTAGCTACCACTACCCTAGCCCTCCCTAAACTACACTACAGTACACTACTAGCTACCACTACCCTAGCCCTCCCTAAACTACACTACAGTATACTACTAGCCTGTACTACCCTAGCCCTAGCCCTCCCTAAACTACACTACAGTATACTACTAGCTACCACTACCATAGCCCTCCCTAAACTACACTACAGTATACTACTAGCTACCACTACCCTAGCCCTCCCTAAACTACACTACAGTATACTACTAGCCTGTACTACCCTAGCCCTAGCCCTCCCTAAACTACACTACAGTACACTACTAGCTACCACTACCCTAGCCCTCCCTAAACTACACTACAGTATACTACTAGCCTGTACTACCCTATCCCTCCCTAAACTACACTACAGTATACTACTAGCCTGTACTACCACTACCCTAGCCCTCCCTAAACTACACTACAGTATACTACTAGCCTGTACTACCACTACCCTAGCCCTCCCTAAACTACACTACAGTACACTACTAGCTACCACTACCCTAGCCCTCCCTAAACTACACTACAGTATACTACTAGCCTGTACTACCCTAGCCCTAGCCCTCCCTAAACTACACTACAGTATACTACTAGCTACCACTACCCTAGCCCTAGCCCTCCCTAAACTACACTACAGTATACTACTAGCTACCACTACCCTAGCCCTCCCTAAACTACACTACAGTATACTACTAGCCTGTACTACCCTAGCCCTAGCCCTCCCTAAACTACACTACAGTATGCTACTAGCTACCACTACCCTAGCCCTAGCCCTCCCTAAACTACACTACAGTATACTACTAGCTACCACTACCCTAGCCCTCCCTAAACTACACTACAGTATACTACTAGCCTGTACTACCCTAGCCCTAGCCCTCCCTAAACTACACTACAGTATACTACTAGCCTGTACTACCCTAGCCCTAGCCCTCCCTAAACTACACTACAGTATACTACTAGCTACCACTACCCTAGCCCTCCCTAAACTACACTACAGTATACTACTAGCCTGTACTACCCTAGCCCTAGCCCTCCCTAAACTACACTACAGTATACTACTAGCTACCACTACCCTAGCCCTCCCTAAACTACACTACAGTACACTACTAGCTACCACTACCATAGCCCTCCCTAAACTACACTACAGTATACTACTAGCCATCACTACCCTAGCCCTCCCTAAACTACACTACAGTACACTACTAGCTTCCACTACCATAGCCCTCCCTAAACTACACTACAGTATACTACTAGCCTGTACCACCCTTCCCTAAACTACACTACAGAATACTACTAGCCACCACTACCATAGCCCTCCCTAAACTACACTAAAGTATACTACCAGCTACCACTACCATAGCCCTCCCTAAACTACACTACAGTATACTACTAGCTACCACTACCATAGCCCTCCCTAAACTGGAATACAGTACACTACTAGCCTGTACTACCCTAGCCCTCCCTAAACTACACTACAGAATACTACTAGCCACCAATACCATAGCCCTCCCTAAACTACACTAAAGTATACTACCAGCTACCACTACCATAGCCCTCCCTAAACTACACTACAGTATACTACTAGCCTGTACTACCCTAGCCCTCCCTAAACTACACTACATTATACTACTAGCCTGTACTACCCTATCCCTCCCAAAACTACACTACAGTATACTACTAGCTACCACTACCCTAGCCCTCCCTAAACTACACTACAGTATACTACTAGCTACCACTACCCTAGCCATCCCTAAACTACACTACAGTATACTACTAGCCTGTACTACCCTAGCCCTCCCTAAACTACACTACAGTATACTACTAGCCTGTACTACCCTAGCCCTCCCTAAACTACACTACAGTATACTACTAGCCTGTACCACCCTTCCCTAAACTACACTACAGAATACTACTAGCCACCACTACCATAGCCCTCCCTAAACTACACTACAGTATACTACTAGCTACCACTACCATAGCCCTCCCTAAACTGGACTACAGTACACTACTAGCCTGTACTACCCTAGCCCTCCCTAAACTACACTACAGAATACTACTAGCCACCACTACCATAGCCCTCCCTAAACTACACTAAAGTATACTACCAGCTACCACTACCATAGCCCTCCCTAAACTACACTACAGTATACTACTAGCCTGTACTACCCTAGCCCTCCCTAAACTACACTACAGTATACTACTAGCCTGTACTACCCTAGCCCTCCCTAAACTACACTACAGTATACTACTAGCTACCACTACCCTAGCCCTCCCTAAACTACACTACAGTATACACCTAGCTACCACTACCCTAGCCCTCCCTAAACTACACTACAGTATACTACTAGCCTGTACTACCCTAGCCCTCCCTAAACTACACTACAGTATACTACTAGCCTGTACTACCCTAGCCATCCCTAAACTACACTACAGTATACTACTAGCCTGTACCACCCTTCCCTAAACTACACTACAGTATACTACTAGCTACCACTACCCTAGCCCTCCCTAAACTACACTACAGTACACTACTAGCCACCACTACCCTAGCCCCCCCTAAACTACACTACAGTATACTACTAGCCTGTACCACCCTTCCCTAAACTACACTACACTACTAGCTACCACTACCATAGCCCTCCCTAAACTACACTACTAGCTACCAACCCCTAGCCCTCCCTAAACTACACTACAGTATATTACCAGCTACCACTACCCTAGCCCTTCCTAAAAAATACTACAGTACTAGCTACCACTACCCTAGCCCTCCCTAAACTACACTACAGTATACTACTAGCTACCACTACCATAGCCCTCCCTAAACAACACTACTAGCTACCACTACTCTAGCCCTCCCTAAACTACACTACAGTACACTACTAGCTACCAACCCCCTAGCCCTCCCTAAACTGTAGTGTAGTTTAACGTTAGTATTCAGCTAGCCACGGTTTGTGGTCATCAGCTATCCTTTAGCTCTAAAAGCTATCGCCATATACTACCAGCTACCACTACCCTAGCCCTCCCTAAACTACACTACAGTATACTACCAGCTACCACTACCCTAGCCACCCCTAAACTACACTACAGTATACTACTAGCTACCACTACTCTAGCCTTCCCTAAACTACACTACATTATACTACTAGCCTGTACTACTCTAGCCTTCCCTAAACTACACTACAGTATACTACTAGCCTGTACCACCCTTCCCTAAACTACACTACAGTATACTACTAGCCTGTACCACCCTTCCCTAAACTACACTACAGTATACTACTAGCCTGTACCACCCTTCCCTAAACTACATTACAGTGTGTGTTCTCAAAACAAGGTCAGCAGAAAGAGAAAACATCAGCTGTGGGCGAGACTCAGACCACCACGGTCATTCTTTAGCTCCTCCATATTTATTTAAACTTTCACATCTTGGCTCAGGTTCCCCAGAGCCATCTTTCACTCTGTGTTTTCCCATACTTCCACCCAGACACACACAGCACACTGACCCCGAAGACCACAACACACACACACACACACACACACACACATAGTGAGCACACACACGACACACACACCACCTCCCAGTCCTGTAGGAGTCATGACCCTTCCACCCCACTCCTCTTCTGACCAGCTGACCACCAGCTCCACGGTCATGCTGACCCCGGGCCAGATCAGGACGTTGCTTCTACATCTGCACTGCTTGCTCTTTGGGGTTTCAGGCTGATGTAAAAAGGGCTTAAATAAATGTGATTGATTTAATGAGATGCTTCACAACACTGCCATTTCCTCATCTCTAACCTCCAGGAAGACCCCAAACTACTACAGCACTACCAGGCTCAATCTCAGGGCAGGTCCTGGCCAGGGACAGGGACAGGGGGAGATGGACAAAGTGTCTGGCTGAGTGGCATGGGTACCTGGTGGCCTAATGCTGCAGTCAGTCATTTCTATTGGTAATCCCAGCCTGCCCTGGACCGGACCCGGGGCCGGCTCCCTCCATTACCATGTTGGTTCATCGTCCCCAGTGACTTCCCTTGTTGCCCATTACACTGTTCCTCCTTCGTTCCTCACCCCGTCACCCCACACGCTGGCCCACACTGTCCCCCACTTCACCCCACACACAGCAATAAATTAACTTTCTGAATGGGAAAAATGTAGGTCATGATGTCAAACCACCGACACAGAGATTAGTTTTATTTAGCCAGTTTACTGGCTAACGTTAGTATTCAGCTAACCACGGTTTGTGGTCATCAGCTATCCTTTAGCTCTAAAAGCTATCGCCAGTTGTGTACAACGCGACTCAGACCAGAACATACCGGACCTATTTTTCTCTCCATATCCCTGGATTTCAATCGCAAGCTCTGGACATTTACACCTGGATCTCGCAGCTAGCTAGCTGCTATCCGTGTGACTATTGGATCCCGGAGCAAACATCAATTATTCCGGAGCTAGCCAGCTGAAGAGTTCCATCAGCCACTACTGGGCTACAATCCCCTATCCGGACCCATTTTACTGCCAATGCGGAGCCCCACCAAGCCTTCAAGACTGGACTACCGACGTTATCTGCCGAGGGAGTTATCCAACTGGCCCCTCCGTCGCGACGTTACCTGAACTCCCATCTGCGGCCCGTTAATCGTTAGATGTCTTATCGGCTGCTATCTGAATAGGTATATCTGACAATTTTTCTTTGGTCACTCACTATAACTATACCTATTTTGCCAATTGGATTGATACCCTCTACCACACGGAACCCCGCTAATCTACCGACGGAAACGCACGAGGTGGCTCAAAACAGACCCCCATACAATGCTAGCTTGCTACCGATGGCCCGGCTAGCTGTCTGAATCGCCGTGACCCCAACCAACCTCACTACTCACTGGACCCTTATGATCACTGGACGAAGCATGCCTCTCTTTAATGTCAATATGCCTTGTCAATTGCTGTTCTGGTTAGTGTTTATTGGCTTATTTCACTGTAGAGACTCTAGCCCTGCTCACTATACCTTATCCAAAATTTCAGTTCCAACACCCATACATGCGATGACATCACCTGGTTTCAATGATGTTTCTAGAGACAATATCTCTCTCATCATCACTCAATACCTAGGTTTACCTCCACTGTATTCACATCCTACCACATCTTTGTCTGTACATTATACCTTGAAGCAATTTTATCACCCCCAGAAACCTCCTTTTACTCTCTGTTCCAGACGTGCTAGACGACCAATTCTCATAGCTTTTAGCCGTACACTTATCCTACTCCTCCTCTGTTCCTCTGATGATGTAGAGGTGAATCCAGGCCCTGCAGTGCCTAGCTCCACTCCTATTCCCCAAGCGCTCTCTTTTGATGACTTCTGTAACCGTAATAGCCTTGGTTTCATGCCTCCTCCCTAAGTTTGTTTTATTCACTGCTTTAGCACACTCTGCCAACCCGGATGTTCTTGCAGTGTCTGAATCCCGGCATAGGAAGACCACCAAAAATTCTGAAATCTCCATCCCTAACTACAACATTTTCAGACAAGATAGACCGGCCAAAGGGGAAAGTGTTGCAATCTACTGCAAAGATAGCCTGCAGAGTTCTGTCCTACTATCCAGGTCTGTACCCAAACAATTTGAACTTCTACTTTTAAAAATCCACCTCTCTAAAAACAAGTCTCTCACCGTTGCCGCCTGCTATAGACCACCCTCTGCCCCCAGCTGTGCTCTGGACACCATATGTGAACTGCCCCCCATCTATCTTCAGAGCTCATGCAGCTAGGCGACCTAAACTGGAACATGCTTAACACCCCAGCCATCCTACAATCTAAGCTTGATGCCCTCAATCTCACACAAATTATCAATTAACCTACCAGGTACCACCCCAAAGCCGTAAACACGGGCACCCTCATAGATATCATCCTAACCAACTTGCCCTCTAAATACACCTCTGCTGTTGTCAACCAAGACCTTCTCAGCGATCACTGCCTCATTGCCTGCATCTGTAATGGGTCAGCGGTCAAACGACCTCCCCTGATCACTGTCAAACGCTCCCTGAAACACTTCAGCGAGCAGGCCTTTCTAATCGACCTGGCTGGGGTATCCTGGAAGGATATTGATCTCATCCCGTCAGTAGAGGATGTCTGTTTTTTTTTAAATGCCTTCCTCACCATCTTAAATAAGCATGCCCCATTCAAGAAATGTAGAATCAGGAACAGATATAGCCCTTGGTTCTCTCCAGACCTGACTGCCCTTAACAAACTCAAAAACATCCTATGGCGTTCTGCATTAGCATCGAACAGCCCCCATGATATGAAACTTTTCAGGGAAGCTAGAAACCAATATACACAGGCAGTTAGAAAAGCCAAGGCTAGCTCTTTCAAGCAGAAATTCCTGCAACGCAAACTCAAAAAAGTTCTGGGACACTGTAAAGTCCATGGAGAACAAGAACACCTCCTCCCAGCTGCCAAATGCACTGAAGATAGTGTTTCCTATCACCACCGATAAATCCACTATAATTGAGAATTTCAATAAGCATTTTTCTATGGATGGCCATGCTTTCCACCTGGCTACCCCTCAACAACACTGCACGCCCCACAGCATCTCGCCCAAGCCTTCCCCATTTCACCTTCTCCCAAATCCAGTCAGTTGATGTTCTGAAAGAGCTGCAAAATCTGGACCCCTACAAATCAGCCGGGCTAGACAATCTGGACCCTTTCTTTCTAAAATTGTCTGCCGAAATTGTTGCCACCCCTAATACTAGCCTGTTCAACCTCTCTTTCGTGTCATCTGAGATTCCCAAAGATTGGAAAGCAGCTGCGGTCATCCCCCTCTTCAAAGGGGGGGACACTCTTGACCCAAACTGCTACAGGCTTATATCTATCCTACCCTGCCTTTCTAAGGTCTTCGAAAGCCAAGTCAACAAACAGATTACCGACCATTTCGAATCCCACCATACCTTCTCCGCTATGCAATCTGGTTTCAGAACTGGTCATGGGTGCACCTCAGCCACGCTCAAGGTCCTAAATGATATCTTAACCGCCATCAATAAGAAACAATACTGTGCAGCCATATTCATTGACCTGGCCAAGGCTTTCGACTCTGTCAATCACCACATCCTCATCGGCAGACTCGACAGCCTTGGTTTCTCAAATGATTGCCTCGCCTGGTTCACCAACTACTTATCTGATAGAGTTCAATGTGTCATATCGGAGGGTCTGTTGTCCGGGCCTCTGGCAGTCTCTATGGGGGTGCCACAGGGTTCAATTCTTGGACCGACTCTCTTCTCTGTATACATCAATGATGTCGCTCTTGCTGCTGGTAAATATCTGATCCACCTCTACGCAGACGACACCATTCTGTATACTTCTGGCCCTTCTTTGGACACTGTTAACAACCCTCCAGGCAAGCTTCAATGCCATACAACTCTCCTTCTGTGGCCTCCAATTGCTCTTAAATACAAGTAAAACTAAATGCATGCTCTTCAACCGATCGCTGCCTGCACTTGCCCGCCTGTCCAACATTACTACTCTGGATGGTTCTGACTATGAATATGTGGACAACTACAAATACCTAGGTCTCTGGTTAGACTGTAAACTCTCCTTCAAGACTCACATCAAACATCTCCAATCCAAAGTTAAATCTAGAATTGGCTTCCTATTTCGCAACAAAGCATCCTTCACTCATGCTGCCAAACATACCCTTGTAAAACTGACCATCTTACCGATCCTCGACTTCGACGATGTTATTTACCAAATAGCCCCCAATACCCTACTTAATACATTTGGATGCAGTCTATCACAGTGCCATCCACACAGTGTAGTATAGCTCGCCATCCCACACAGTGCAGTATAGCTAGCCACCCCACACAGTGTAGTATAGCTAGCCATCCCACACAGTGTAATATAGCTAGACATCCCACTCTCTCTCTCAGAGCTTCTGTGCTTTGAAAATGATTCAAGAGAAAACCTACCAGGCCAGCCCCTCTCATATCATTACCAAGCCCTGCAATGCCAAGAACTGAGCAAAGAAAAGAGTCCCCTCATCCAGCTGGTTCTAATGATGAGTTCACAAACCTGTTCTCCTAACACACGGAAGCCTCAGGACCAGAACATCAAATCAATCAGAATAAAACAAATTACAACACAGTCAAAACAAAACTACATTACATATTACACACAAGCACAAAGCAAAATGCAGTGCTATCTGACCCTAAATCCACAGTATACAATGGAAAACGATTTGACCATGGTTATCATCAAAACCTTGACAAAGTACAGGCTCAGTGAACACAGCCTTGCATTGAGAAGGGTAGACCCATGAAAACCTGACTCCAACCAATGCACCACAGCAGAACCCGAGACAGAGCTGCATTTCCTGACAAAGTGTAAAAAATAGTGTCATTTCCCCAAATTTTAAACCCTTATTCCAAGGTTTCAAAGACCTCTCTGGTGAGAATAGGCTACCTGTCCTGTTGGGGGAGGATGCAGAGAGCTGTGTGTTGGCAGCACACTACATTGCTGCCTGCCATAAGATGAGGTGCAGTGTCTGGCAGACCAGAGTGTAATGTTTAATGTTATTTTTGTTTATTTCACTTTTGTTTGTTATCTACTTCACTTGCTTTGGCAATGTTAACATATGTTTCCCATGCCAATAAAGCTCTTAAATTGAAATTTAATTCAGAGTGTTAGTGAGCAAGTGAGAGAGGGTGAGAGAGAGAGAGAGAGAGAGACACAGATAAGATAGATATAGATAGAGAAATAGAGAGAGAGATACAGAGCGAGAGATACAGAAAGAGAGGAAGAGAGAGAGACAACCTTCCATAACAAAGCCATCACCTACAGAGAGATGAACCTGGAGAAGAGTCCCCTAAGCAAGCTGGTCCTGGGGCTCTGTTCACAAACACAAACACACCCCACAGAGCCCCAGGACAGCAACACAATTAGACCCAACCAAATCATGAGAAAACAAAAAGATAATTACTTGACACATTGAAAAGAATTAACAAAATAAGCAAAGTAAACTAGAATGCTATTTGGCCCTAAACAGAGTACACAGTGGCAGAATACCTGACCACTGTGACTGACCCAAAATTAAGGAAAGCTTTGACTATGTACAGACTCAGTGAGCATAGCCTTGCTATTGATAAAGGCCGCCGTAGGCAGACATGGCTCTCAAGAGAAGACAGGCTATGTGCACACTGCCCACAAAATGAGGTGGAAACTGAGCTGCACTTCCTAACCTCCTGCCCAATGTATGACCATATTAAAGACACATGTTTTTTTATTAGAGACACAGATCCACAAATAATTCGAAAACAAACCCAATTTTGAAAAACTCCCATATCTACTGGGTGAAATACCTCATCACAGCAGCATGTTTTGTGACCAGTTGCCACAAGAAAATGGCAACCAGTGAGCGATGTAATGAAGGGACAACAAGTAAACTCAGTTGACCTTTTTAACTTTATGATGTCACGAACCGGCTCAAAGCCCGTAACAAAGGGAGACAACGTGGAGATAAGGAGTAACAAAATATATATTTATTAACTAAAGCAACTAAGGAAAATATACAATGGTGTGTGTAATCAGTAATCAGTAGTGTAAGTGAGTGTTTTGCATGCATGAATGTGATAATGCAGGGTGTTGAAAGGTGCCAAAGCAAACAAACAAACAAACAAACAAATAAAAGGCCACCAAGAACCACAACACAATCTACAAAGGTGTCTGCATGGAGAGAGTCTCTTCCATGAATGTGGAAGAGGTATATTTATCCTGGGAGACACATGGCCCAGGTGTTGTGTACACTGTGTTGTGTACACTGTACACTCAAATTAAGGAAATCAACATCATTCTTTAATGAATTATACTTCACGTGGAATGCATATGTCTGCTAAGCCCGAAGGATGACAAGACCACCGTGTACACAAAAACACACAAGCACGCACACACACCCTGTCTGCTAAGCCTGGAGGATGAGAGCGCAGGAAACTGGAACGAAGCAGAAACAGGAATATCCTGTGAAGGAGGTCCTGTCTGCTGGGGTGTGTGTGTGTAATGGTGGGTTGTGTGTGTGTGTAGTGATGGGGTGTGTGTGTGTGTGTGTAGTGGTAGGTTGTGTGTGTGTGTCTAGTGGTGGGGTATGTGTGTGTGTAGTGGTGGGTTGTGTGTGTGTGTGTGTGTGTGTGTGTATGTGTGTGTGTGTGTGTAGCGGTGGGGTCTGTGTGTGTGTGTAGTTGTGTGTGTGTGTGTGTGTGTGTGTGTGTTTGTGTGTAGCGGTGGGATGCAAAGAAGCATTGTGTGAGTGATTCATATGCCACCCTGCATTACTGTTCAACCAGGGGTGAGCAGACACAGTGTACACAGCAGAGCTCTCAGAGCAGAAGGCTATTGGTTATACTCTTGGCTCTCATAATTCAAAGCAATACGGGTGATTTGCACAACTAAATCAGAAACAAGTGTGGCCTGTCATTGCAAGTTTAAATGCATTCTAATATGATGGAACTTTTAAATGTGTTTTGCATCTAAAGTCTGAAGTATATTCTAATCCATTTTGCTACTTTACGGAAAGTGAGATGACTCTGACTCTACTCTTCATATTGCCTTGGACTAGTTTATATAGGATGACAACAGTTCTATGTAGAAGCAAATGTAGAGCGATTGTAGCTAAGTCGATGGTAGCTAAGGCTAACCAGAACCCTATGAGAAACCGTGCGTCTCACCAATGCTGATAAATGCCTGCCACATTACTCATATAGTATAAAAGTATATGATAAAAGTGGTTGTGTAGACTATAACTAATAGGGTCGTGATGTAAGCTATAGGCTCACTGCTGTGCTGTCTCAACCACTGCCTGTGGTAAGGTTATAAGACTATGTGTGTCAACCATCAAACCCACATCAGAACAACTTCAACACAGTTTATCACTATAGAGACCTGTGTTCCATCCTGGTTCCATCTGTACCAGGGGATACTTCTAAGTTGCACTGCACTCTGACTGTTCTACGGATGAATTCATACAGAAGATTTAACCTGAAATCATCTGAAAACAGAATAAACTTGATCCCCTTTGCTCTTCACACACCTCTTCCTCCTCATCTTAATCCCCTTCCTCCTCCACTTCCTCCCGTTAATCCCTTCCTCCCCTTCCTTCACTTCCTCCACTTCCTCCTCCTCATGTTCCTCCCCTTCCTCTTCATCATCTTCCTCCTCTTCCTCCTCCTTCCTACCCCCTCACTTTCATTCTGTTGCTTGGGGAGATGCTATCGTTTCTCCCGGAGACATTTATTGGGTGACTTCAAAGCTTGATCACCCAAGTGTAGAATGGAAAATAAATAACGTTCTGATTTCTGTAAACTTTACGCCATCTGCTTTTATTTAGCTCCAGTGGTGTGTGCTAGAGGTAGCTCCGGTGCTGTGTGTTAGAGAGGCAGCTCCGGTGCTGTGAGTTAGAGAGAGACAGCTCTGGTGCTGTGTGTCAGGAGAGAGTCTGGTGCTGTGTGTTAGAGAGGCAGCTCCGGTGCTGTGAGTTAGAGAGGCAGCTCCGGTGCTGTGAGTTAGAGAGAGACAGCTCTGGTGCTGTGTGTCAGGAGAGAGTCTGGTGCTGTGTGTCAGAGAGAGACAGCTCTGGTGCTGTGTGTCAGGAGAGAGTCTGGTGCTGTGTGTTAGAGAGGCAGCTCTGGTGCTGTGTGTCAGGAGAGAGTCTGGTGCTGTGTGTTAGAGAGAGACAGCTCTGGTGCTGTGTGTTAGAGAGAGAGACAGCTCAGGTACTGTGTGTTAGAGAGGAAGCTCCGGTGCTGTGTGTTAGAGGCAGCTCCGGTGCTGTGTGTTAGAGGCAGCTCCGGTGCTGTGTGTTAGAGGCAGCTCCGGTGCTGTGTGTTAGAGAGGAAGCTCTGGTGCTGTGTGTTAGAGAGGAAGCTCTGGTGCTGTGTGTTAAAGAGAGAGGCAGCTCCGGTGCTGTGTGTTAGAGAGAGAGGCAGCTCCGGTGCTGTGTGTTAGAGAGAGAGGCAGCTCTGGTGCTGTGTGTTAGAGAGGCAGTTCTGGTACTGTTTGTTAGAGAGAGAGGCAGCTCCGGTGCTGTGTGTTAGAGAGGCAGTTCTGGTACTGTTTGTTAGAGAGAGAGACAGCTCCGGTGCTGTGTGTTAGAGAGAGAGGCAGCTCTGGTGCTGTGTGTTAGAGAGAGATGCAGCTCTGGTGCTGTGTGTTAGAGAGAGAGGCAGCTCTGGTTCTGTGTGTTAGAGAGGCAGTGCCGGTGCTGTGTGATAGAGAGGCAGTTCTGGTGCTGTGTGTTAGAGAGGCAGCTCCGGTGCTGTGTGTTAGAGAGAGAGGCAGCTCTGGTGCTGTGTGTTAGAGAGAGAGGCAGCTCTGGTGCTGTGTGTTAGAGAGAGAGGCAGCTCTGGTGCTGTGTGTTAGAGAGAGAGGCAGTGCCGGTGCTGTGTGTTAGAGAGGCAGTTCTGGTGCTGTGTGTTAGAGAGGCAGTTCTGGTGCTGTGTGATAGAGAGGCAGCTCTGGTGCTGTGTGTTAGAGAGGCAGCTCTGTTGCTGTGTGTTAGAGAGGCAGCTCTGGTGCTGTGTGTTAGAGAGGCAGCTCTGGTGCTGTGTGTTAGAGAGAGAAAGAAAGAGAGAGACGGAGAGGTTGTTATGAGTTGAACATACAGAACATACAGTAACAGCTATGAGCTGAACATACAGAACATACAGAACATACAGTAGGCTATATACTATACTATCTATACTATGCATAGATAATAAACAGAGAGCAGAAGCAGCAGTAAAATAACAGTAGCGAGGCTATATACTATGCACAGATAATAAACAGAGCAGAAGCAACAGTAAAATAACAGTAGCGAGGCTATATACTATGCATAGATAATAAACAGAGAGCAGAAGCAACAGTAAAATAACAGTAGCGAGGCTATATACTATGCATAGATAATAAACAGAGAGCAGAAGCAACAGTAAAATAACAGTAGCGAGGCTATATACTATGCATAGATAATAAACAGAGAGCAGAAGCAACAGTAAAATAACAGTAGCGAGGCTATATACTATGCATAGATAATAAACAGAGAGCAGAAGCAACAGTAAAATAACAGTAGCGAGGCTATATACTATGCATAGATAATAAACAGAGAGCAGAAGCAACAGTAAAATAACAGTAGCGAGGCTATATACTATGCATAGATAATAAATAGAGAGCAGGAGCAGTGTGAAAGAGGGGGTGGGGAGGGGGGACAATGCAAATAGTCTGGGTAACCATTTGATTAACTGTTCAGGAGTCTCATGACTTGGGGGTAGAAGCTGTTAAAAAGCCCTTTTCCTGTGTTTTTAAAATAATAATTTCCACACTATGAGGTTGGAATAATACTGTGACATTGTGAAAATGATGATAATGTCCTTTTAGTGTAAGAGCTGTTTGAAAAGACTGCCTGAAATATCAGCCTGTTTTGGTGGGATGAGTTTTTAAAAATGTTTTCCTTAATTTAAAATATATATATAAACTCAGCTTTCATTTAAACCCAAAATGGATGTGCTACTATGACTTTTACTTGTCATTGTCACACCCTGATCTGTTTCACCTGTCTTGAGCTTGTCTCCACCCCTCTCCAGGTGTCGCCCATCTTCCCCATTATCTCCATTATCCCCTGTGCATTTATACCTGTGTTTTCTGTTTGTCTGTTGCCAGTTTGTCTCGTCTCATCAAGCCTACCAGTGTGTTTTTCTGTACGCCTGTTGTCTCAGTCCCTGTTTTCTATTTCTTCTGGGTTTGACCATTCTGCCTGCCTGCTGTTGGAGGAAATATGTTCCTAGCATGTGAGGAACATTTTGGCTGGCCTCATAAATGCTAGCCAGCTAGCTAAAATGTAGAATAAAAAATGGTTTGTTTAGCAAGAGTTATGCTAACCTGTTTGCAATCCCTTTAGGGTTGCTTGCTAGCTACAGAGGTTACCTGGCTAGTTAGCTACAGTAGTTAGCTACTGCCATCAGTTGTTGTGTTATCATATTTTGCCTATTCCACCATTTGTAGAATGCATACTGGCATTTGAATATAGTTCGGGAATAGGGAATCCGGACACACTGTGGACACGGTAGATGCATGATTAGTTTGAAATTCCATGATCAGAACTCTATGATCAGAACTCTATGATCAGAATACTAAAGCTATACGGCCTTAGTGTGTCATTGGAGCATGTGTCGAAACTGATTGAATCGAAAGAACGGGAATGCTGCTCTCGGATCAGCTTTCTCCACACAAATCTTTCCTTATCCTTATCCTTATTTCACAATAATGATGAAGGATCAGCTCGTAGAGAGATAGTTTCACCTATGGCTGCAAATATTTATGTGGCTTATTGTAACGCTTACCTAATAAAAATGCACTTAATCACGGATTTGGTGCATCATTGTGCAAATGTTAGGCTACACATCATGAAATATATTGAGACAAATTAGCCTACAAGTAGCTAAATAGAAATCAATTGTTTGAACATGAAATGGATTTCAATATGACTGAAATAAGCCTATAGTGTACCGTTTATATTTTAATGCCGTCATCTCGGTTTTCAATTAAAGCATATTTTATACATCACTTGTTCGTATCAATTGCAAAGACATTGTAAACTTTGTATCTGTGGTCAACTTTTTGTGATTCTATGTTTAGCAGAGATCTTCTGTGTATAATGAGACATGGGAGGGTAAAAAGGCATTGATCGACACACTTAGCTGTTCTACGGGTGGTCTGAGGCAGGCATTCGATTACGAGCGTTTTCAAGTGCAACGTTAATAGCGATGGTTTTGGGAAACACCTAGGAGATTTAATGATGCCACTCAAAGGTTCTAACGATGAATTTAGCCCTAAGATGCTTTTGGGAAACCGAGCCCAAAGCATGCTGCACATCTGCAAGCTGTACAAGAATCGTAGCAACATAAACAATCTACAGCCCGCCCATTTCTTTACAGACAGCAGAAGTAACCAAGTCATTAGCATGCAGTACCTCTGGACTTGTTTGGCTGACAAGAGACAACGAATGAGATATAACTACAAGACATCATTGCCAATGTTATGTTGAAAGAACAAAACTTGTTCTTTATAAACGTCTCGTACCCCTGCCCTTTGACACTGGTACCCTGTGAATATAGCCAAGTTATCATTACTCATTGTGTATTTATTCCTTGAGTTATAATTGTTTTCTTTCTCTCTGCATTGTTGGGAAGGACCCGTAAGTAAGCATTTCACTGTTAGTCTACACCTATTGTTTACGAAGCATGTGACAAATACAATTTGATTTTATTTGGTTTGTTTTCTTTCCCCAACTCAAACATCCTCACATTACTGAACTAACGTTAGCTTCCACAAACACAACTGTCATTACTGAACTAACGTTAGCTTCCACAAACACAACTGTCATTACTGAACTAACGTTAGCTTCCACAAACACAACTGTCATTACTGAACTAACGTTAGCTTCCACAAACACAACTGTCATTACTGAACTAACGTTAGCTTCCACAAACACAACTGTCATTACTGAACTAACGTTAGCTTCCACAAACACAACTGTCATTACTGAACTAACGTTAGCTTCCACAAACACAACTGTCATTACTGAACTAACGTTAGCTTCCACAAACACAACTGTCATTCCTTTAGCCAAATGTATAGTACAGTGGCTCAGGCTCTTTGGGATAACTCAACTATGGTGAGGGAAGAGGAACAAACAACCATAACTGTCAGGGTAAGAATAGCAAACATAACACACTCACATCAAACCACACCCCCAAGACGCAAATTGTGTTTTTCTTAATGAGTTCAGCGCCCCTTTAATAGGTATTTGTATTTATTATGGATGCCCATCAGCAGCTACTCTTCCTGGGGTCCAAACACATTAAGGAACATCACATAAAAAACTAACAAAAACATCTAGTAAAACAGCACATCATATAACATTATTACACCAATACATCTCTACAATACAGCATTTAGAATACAACCACACAACAATAGAAACATGTACATGTGTGTAGAGTGTGTGTAGAGTGTGTGTAGAGTGTGTGTAGAGTGTGTTAGCATGTGTGTGTGCGTCTCTTTACAGTCCACGTTGTTCCTTAAGGTGTAGTTTTATCTGTTTTTTTAATCTGATTTTACTGCTCGCATGAGTTACTTGATGTGGAATGAAGTTCAATGTAGGCATGGCTCTCTGTAGTACTGTGGGTTTAGGGAATGGTTTGTCCTAAAAACAATGCTTTTAAATAGTTTTTAAAATATTTAGTACTAGCTTATTACTTGCCACCCATTCTGAAACTAACTGCAGCTCTTTGTTAAGTGTTGCAGTGATTTCACTTGCTGTGGTAGCCGGCATGTATAATGTTGAGTCATCAGCATAGATAGATACACATGCTTTACTCAGAGCCAGTGGCAGGTCATTGATAAAGATTGAAAAAAGTAAGGGGCCTAGACTGCTGTCCTGGGAAATGCCTGACTACCTGGATTATGTTGGAGAGGCTTCCATTAAAGAACACCCTCTGTGTTCTGTTACAGGTAACTCTCGATCCCCGATATAGCAGGGGATGTAAAGCCATAACACATTGTTTTCCAGCAGCAGATTAGGATCAATAATGTCAAATTTGAAGTAAAAACCATGAAAATGGGCGGTGAGGACTACTTGGCATTTGGTCTTTGAGAATAACATTATGCAATGAAGGACAGCATGAATAAAAGTGGGACATATCTATTGAGTGGGACATACAGTAGAACATGGGAAGCGTGCTAAAATAGGCCCACAAGGCCTAGACCTAGAGTCTAGCCTAATACCCATGGCACCACCCGAAGCACACAGACAAACACAAGCTTCATGTATGTTTACACAACATGTCAAGTAGGCCCAATAACTCCATCACAATCTCCCCTCAACTGACTGGGCTCGCATGTCAAGACTGCTGTGTGCACACACACATACACACACACACACACACACACATACACAGGACCGCCGAGTGTATACACACAGCATCCGAGTGGATGGCTGGCACTGCAGCCTCAGGGTTCCCTGCTCTTTCCCCTCCTAACTCAATCATACTCAAGTTTCACTCTCGCCCATCCGAGCCAAATTTACTTCCTCTCCCCATCCCGTTCCCTGTTCAACCCCCCCCCCCTTACCCCCATCACTCCACATAAAACAGCAGAATCAGCACCCAAACCCAAATCTCAGAAAGCATAGTGGGCCACACGTATCTGCTAAAATCTTGAAGCCTGATTTCATGGCAAAAAGTTTCAAATCATGCCAAAACATTTAAAAAAAGGATTGTGTAGATCAATTACTTGGTTTGAAGTCACTGATTTATTTGGGTATGACATTTAAGACATGCTAATATCAGGTTGAGTTACATTAGTTTTTGGTTGGAAAATGCCAAAGTGAGCGGATGCCGGATGATGGCAGTGACTATTTAAACAAGCCCAAATCATTAAACCTCTAGAGGGGTACAGAGGGAGCCCAAATATGTGTCATTGCCAGTGTGGCCCTCCCTATTAGGTTGAACATACGTTGGAATCCACTCCGTATTTACCTCCCTAACCCTGCTCTGATCTATGACTTCACACTACATATCCACTCTAGGTCGTTTTGACCATGTCGTTTTGACCATGTCGTTTTGACCATGTCGTTTTGACCATGCCGTTTTGACCATGTCTTTTTGACCATGTCGTTTGACCATGTCGTTTTGACCATGTCGTTTTGACCATGCCGTTTTGACCATGTCGTTTTGACCATGTCGTTTTGACCATGCCGTTTTGACCATGCCGTTTTGACCATGTCGTTTTGACCATGTCGTTTTGACCATGTCGTTTTGACCATTCCGTTTTGACCATGCCGTTTTGACCATGTTGTTTTGACCATGCCGTTTTGACCATGTCGTTTTGTTTACGGCCTTGTTGTATTGTACGTGTTTCAAAGGTTAATGACTGGCAGATGCAACGTGGGTTCTGTTCAGGCTACAAGGGAGAGGCAGACACTGAGGGTGTTGCAACCAAAGTTGGACTGGTGGAAGGTGGAGCGCAGACCTGGTCTCAAATACTACAATATTTAAATTGACTGATTTCTCAAATGTGGTAAAATAGTGGTAAAAGGTCAAAACCCTGTACATCTGGCAGTCCATGTTGGCTAAAGCAACGTTTCCCATCTCCAGTCCTCCAGTTTCCCATCTCCAGTCCTCCAGTATCCCATCTCCAGTCCTCCAGTATCCCATCTCCAGTCCTCCAGTACCCCATCTCCAGTCCTCCAGTACCCTCATCTCCAGTCCTCCAGTACCCCATCTCCAGTACACCCCATCTCCAGTCCTCCAGTACCCCATCTCCAGTCCTCCAGTACACCCCATCTCCAGTCCTCCAGTACACCCCATCTCCAGTCCTCCAGTACCCCCATCTCCAGTCCTCCAGTACCCTCATCTCCAGTCCTCCAGTACCCCATCTCCAGTCCTCCAGTACCCCCATCTCCAGTCCTCCAGTACCCCCATCTCCAGTCCTCCAGTACCCCATCTCCAGTCCTCCAGTACCCCCATCTCCAGTCCTCCAGTACCCCATCTCCAGTCCTCCAGTACCCCCATCTCCAGTCCTCCAGTACCCCCATCTCCAGTCCTCCAGTACCCCCATCTCCAGTCCTCCAGTACCCCCATCTCCAGTCCTCCAGTACCCCCATCTCCAGTCCTCCAGTACCCCCATCTCCAGTCCTCCAGTACCCCATCTCCAGTCCTCCAGTACCCCCATCTCCAGTCCTCCAGTACCCCATCTCCAGTCCTCCAGTACCCCCATCTCCAGTCCTCCAGTACCCCCATCTCCAGTCCTCCAGTACCCCATCTCCAGTCCTCCAGTACCCCATCTCCAGTCCTCCAGTACCCCCATCTCCAGTCCTCCAGTACCCCATCTCCAGTCCTCCAGTACCCCCATCTCCAGTCCTCCAGTACCCCCATCTCCAGTCCTCCAGTACCCCCATCTCCAGTCCTCCAGTACCCCCATCTCCAGTCCTCCAGTACCCCCATCTCCAGTCCTCCAGTACCCCCATCTCCAGTCCTCCAGTACCCCATCTCCAGTCCTCCAGTACCCCATCTCCAGTCTCCAGTACCCCATCTCCAGTCCTCCAGTACCCCATCTCCAGTCCTCCAGTACCCCCATCTCCAGTCCTCCAGTACCCCCATCTCCAGTCCTCCAGTACCCCATCTCCAGTCCTCCAGTACCCCCATCTCCAGTCCTCCAGTACCCCCCATCTCCAGTCCTCCAGTACCCCCATCTCCAGTCCTCCAGTACCCCCATCTCCAGTCCTCCAGTACCCCCATCTCTAGTCCTCCAGTACCCCATCTCCAGTCCTCCAGTACCCCATCTCCAGTCCTCCAGTACCCCCATCTCCAGTCCTCCAGTACCCCCATCTCCAGTCCTCCAGTACCCCCATCTCCAGTCCTCCAGTACCCCCATCTCCAGTCCTCCAGTACCCCCATCTCCAGTCCTCCAGTACCCCCATCTCCAGTCCTCCAGTACCCCCATCTCCAGTCCTCCAGTACCCCCAAGATATCCAATATTATTTCATCCCAGGTCTGGTGAAGAGTGAGGGTCAGGTGTGTTGTGTTGTAGGGTTCAATGCAACATGCCAGTTAAGTGTTTACTTCTTAACATAACCCTGCAGTAGTTATATAGGGTAGGGGTTCCAATCTATAGGGTAGGATATTGAGTATATAGGGTAGGAGGTCCAGGGTATAGGGTAGGAAGTCCAGACTATAGGGTAGGGGGTCCAGTCTGTAAGTTAGATAAGGTAGAAGTAGTTCTATGGGGTAGGATGAGCAGTCTATAGGGTAGGGAGTCCAGTCTATAGGGGCTCCAGTCTATAGGGTAGGAGGTCCAGTCTATAGGGTAGGGAGTCCAGTCTATAGGGGCTCCAGTCTATAGGGTAGGAGGTCCAGTCTATAGGGTAGGGGGTCAAGTCTATAGGGTAGGAGGTCAAGTCTATAGAGTATGAGGTCCAGTCTATAGAGTAGGAGGTCCAGTCTATAGAGTAGGGGGTCCAGTCTATAGAGTAGGAGGTCCAGTCTATAGGGTAGGAGGTCCAGTCAATAGAGTAAGAGGTCCAGTCTATAGAGTAGGGGGTCCAGTCTATAGAGTAGGGGGTCCAGTCTATAGGGTAGGAAGTCCAGTCTATAGGGTAGGGGGTCCAGTCTGTAAGTTAGATAAGGTAGAAGTAGTTCTATGGGGTAGGATGAGCAGTCTATAGGGTAGGGAGTCCAGTCTATAGGGGCTCCAGTCTATAGGGTAGGAGGTCCAGTCTATAGGGTAGGGAGTCCAGTCTATAGGGGCTCCAGTCTATAGGGTAGGAGGTCCAGTCTATAGGGTAGGGGGTCAAGTCTATAGGGTAGGAGGTCAAGTCTATAGAGTATGAGGTCCAGTCTATAGAGTAGGAGGTCCAGTCTATAGAGTAGGGGGTCCAGTCTATAGAGTAGGAGGTCCAGTCTATAGGGTAGGAGGTCCAGTCAATAGAGTAAGAGGTCCAGTCTATAGAGTAGGGGGTCCAGTCTATAGAGTAGGGGGTCCAGTCTATAGGGTAGGAAGTCCAGTCTATAGGGTAGGAGGTCCAGTCTATAGGGTAGGAGGTCCAGTCTATAGAGTAGGAGGTTCAGTCTATAGGGTAGGAGGTCCAGTCAATAGAGTAGGGGTCCAGTCTATAGAGTAGGAGGTCCAGTCTATAGGGTAGGAGGTCCAGTCTATAGAGTAGGAGGTCCAGTCTATAGGGTAGGAGGTCCAGTCTATAGAGTAGGGGGTCCAGTCTATAGAGTAGGAGGTCCAGTCTATAGGGTAGGAGGTCCAGTCAATAGAGTAAGAGGTCCAGTCTATAGAGTAGGGGGTCCAGTCTATAGAGTAGGAGGTCCAGTCTATAGGGTAGGAGACCCAGTCTATAGAGTAGGAGGTCCAGTCTATAGGGTAGGAGGTCCAGTCTATAGAGTAGGGGGTCCAGTCTATAGAGTAGGGGGTCCAGTCTATAGAGTAGGGGGTCCAGTCTATAGAGTAGGAGGTCCAGTCTATAGGGTAGGGGGTCCAGTCTATAGAGTAGGAGGTCCAGTCTATAGGGTAGGGATCCAGGCTATAGAGTAGGACAAGCAGCAAGCTATCTCACCCACCTTTCTTGTTTCGTTGGGAGTGTGTGTGTGTGTGTGTGTGTGTGTGTGCGTGTGTGTGTGTGTGCGCGTGCACGTGCGCACGTGTGTGTGTATGTGAAGGCAAAGCAGGGCAAGTTTCAGTCCAATGCATAGCTGCTGGCACAATTTCCAGGTCTAAGTATTTGTGTAAGTCATTTCCTCACGTCTTTTTTCTGCTGCAGTAGAAACAGCAAACGAGGGAAAATAAACGGGGAGGGAAAAGTAGTAAAGACTAATTAAGGTGAGCGACACTGAGTAGAGGGGGATACCCTGGGCACCACACAGTCCCAAATCAACCCTTAGCCCTACAGATAACAATATGGTGGGAATTCCATCTTGCTCTCTGATAGGCCAGGAGGGAAATGTCACCACATTGGTATTCTACACCTATATATAGTCTTCTCAGATCTGCACAAGTGCCTAAGGTTTAGGTCTAGGTGGGCTACTTTGATGGGGGTGGAGGCCACAAAATATCAGAAATCATCAGGAAGGGTCAGAGAGGCTCGCAGGTCTGCATTCCCACATCCATACCCACACATGCAGTCAGAGCTGGCCCAAGCCTTTTGGGGTCCGCCAGTTGCCCATCCATGGTCTAGAGGCCTGCTGGTCTAAGTGCTGCTTGACTCATTTTTATTCAATGATGTCAAAGTGACAGAGTAACAAGTCTGTGAGAGTCTGGAAGAACACACTAGGGGCCATCAACCTGCTGTGAGAAAGCATAGGGATGACATAGGGATGACATAGGGATGGTATAGGGATGACATAGGGATGGCATAGGAATGGTATAGGGATGGCATAGGGATGAAATAGGAATGACATAGGGATGAAATAGGGATGACATAGGGATGACATATGGATTGTATAGGGATGACATAGGGATGGCATAGGGATGACATAGGGATGGTATAAGGATGACATAGGGGTGACATAGGGGTGACATAGGGATGGCAAAGGGATGACATAAGTTGCTGACAGTGGCACTATTTCCACTAATGATCTTGTTTCTGTGGTCAGACAAAAACAAGATGGATGAGAGGGGGAGGGGTTTAAATGTCAGCTAATCTTTCCAGGGGCTAGTCATTGGGTAAACGTGAATTTCATGCCCCGTTGGACTCTGGTCGTGTATGTTTTAATGCCATCACTGCATTTATTAGTGCCCATAGTAGCATTAGTGCAAACATAGAAACAAATTCTGCAAAGGAAAACAAAAACAAGTGTTTCTTATTAGACATGTTCAGGTAGGTATTCCCTCCCTGTTTCAGTCCGTTTTCTTCCGTTTAGTACGTATTGAATACGACCCTGCTCCAGCCATTTATTTCCTGCCTCTGCCTCTTGCCTCCATGCCCGGCCCAGAACAATGATGAATGACAACAAGCTCCATTCAATTACGCCCAAAGTGCGAAGAGGCAGGAACAATAGAAACTGGCCTGGGCTGTGCTGCTGTGAGCACGCCGGGCTGGGCGCAGGGCCATACTGGGCGCAGACCCCCCCCCCCCTTACATTCTTTGTGACAATTTAGGCTAATTAGCATCAACTTCTGCTCCATCCATCATCCTCCTCAAGAAACACAAACAAAGTGTCAGCTGTAGCGTAACAAACAGATCGCCCAGCTACTTAACACTAATTATTCTTACATGAAACGCAGCTTCTCAGGCAACCTTCCCCCTTTAGGCCATCTGGGGGGAGTGAACGGAGAGAGAGAGAGAGAGAGAGAGAGAGAGAGAGAGAGAGAGAGAGAGAGAGAGAGAGAGAGAGAGAGAGAGAGAGAGAGAGAGAGAGAGAGAGAGAGAGAGAGAGATATTACAATTGAAGACATATGTTTCAGTCAAGTTCAACTCCCCAGACTAGCTGTGGCTGACGCGGTGACAGATTCTCCCCCGTCAGTGGAAGGGTGGAGATGAGGGGTGGGTACTGGGGAGTGTGTGTGTGTGTGTGTGTGTGTGTGTGTGTGTGTGACTAAGGTTGATTCATTGCCACTTACTGTAATAATAAAAACTGTCCAGGTAAAAGTAGAAAGCGGCTGAGTTAGGTTTTTGGCCCCCAGATAGCTTGGTTGGACACCCCCCGAATCGACAGCTATGGGTGACTTACTGTACAAAAGACTGAGTGCTCTCTGTCAAAGAACCTGTCAATGATTCACTGGCTTTCAGAGCTTCCCATTTTAAATGGAGAGCCAACCTCTGTAAATGATGTCTATGTGCTATTAATGACAATCAACTGAGATGCGTTAATTAAGACATTTTAAGTAGGCCCAGAAAATGTGCCCAAAAAAATGTATTTAAATAATTACCATTTAAAGAACCCAGACATTGTTTGATTCAATTGAAGAGGTTTATTTTTAATTCAAACTGAAGAAACCAGTTGACTCTCCCAGGAAATGTTCAGATAAAATGTTTAACATACTAACGCTGTTTAAGAGTCAACATTCAAGACTATGCGGTTTAATTAATACACAATTCGACACGTTCCTTTCATTCTTATCTCAACTCTAACAATCAGTTATGAGGCCTAACTGATAAACAAATGGAAACAACGTAATTAACACTAATGAATTTAGAGTAAATAATGTGTCTCATCAGATTGAATGCAATGCTGTGTTGTAGACTAAAATAATAATGCTGAATCTGCACCGCTGAAATGTATGAATGTGTAATTGAGGCACAGTGCCTTCAGAAAGTATTCATACCCCTTGACTTATTACACAATTTGTTGTTTTACAGCCTGAATGCAAAATGGATTGAATATATTTGTTTTCTAACTCATTTACACACAATACCACATACTGACAAAGATAAAACATGTTTTTAGACATTTTTGCAAATTTATTGAACATGAAATACAGAAATATCTCATATACACAAGTTTTCACACCACTGAGTCAATACTTTGTAGGAGCACTTTTGGCTGTGATTACAGCTGTGAGTCGTTCTGGGTAAGTCTCTAAGAGCTTTCCACACCTGGATTGTGCAACATTTGCCCATTATTCTTTTCTAAATTCTTCAAGCTCAAATTGGTTGCTGATCATTGCTAGACAACAAGTAGATTTAAATCGTAACTGTAACTTGGCCACTCAGGAACATTCACTGTCTTCTTGGTAAGCAACTCCATTGTATATTTGGCCTGGTGTTTGTTGTTTTAGATTATTGTCCTGGTGGAAAAGCTGAACTAGGTTTTCCTCTATGATTTTGTTTGTGCTTAGTTCCATTCCATTTCTTTTTTATCCTGAAAAACTCCCCAGTCCTTCTATTACAAGCATACTCATAACATGATGCAGCCACCACTATGCTTGAAAATATGGAACATAGTACTCAGTGATGTGTTGTATTTGCCCCAAACATAACAGTTTGTATTCTCAAGACATTTCAGCTTTCCATTTTTCATTAATTTGTCAAAATGTCAACAACAACAAAAATATTTTCCCCCCTTGACGTTATGGTGTATTGTGTTTTGGCCAGTGACAAAAAAATCTAAATCCATGTTAATCCATGTTAAATTCAGGCTGTAACACAAAATGTGGAAAAAGTCAAAGGGTGTGAATACTTTCTGAAGGCACTGTAGGTAGTGAGAGTTATTTTGAAAGTGACCCACCCCCTGTGTTGGAACAAGTACCCTTCTACACATACACACCCACCTAACACCCACACACCACACACACACACACACACACACACACATACGTCCCCCTAACCCACACACACACCCCACTGCACCATCCCCACTTCTTGGACCATGCTTCATTTGTTAATTTTACATTTATTTTTTGAAGTGATGCAGCGTGTGAAATACTTGGCTAATTAGCGAGGAAGTTTGGCAGGAGATGCTTGTTGTTTTTAGACGGCCGATGGCAAACCTCACTCACTCACTCCACCCGGCACAGAAATGCAACCAGGAACTGTGTAAACTCACAATGACGAATAAACCCCTGTAAATCTCTTCTCTCCTCTACCACAAAAGGCTCCCTATTCCCTACGTAGTGCACTACTTTGGAACAGAACCCTATGGGCCCCGGCCAAATGTAGGGGGCTATGTAAGGAACTGGGTACCATTTGGGACAGAGCCATGAACCCTCACTCCCTCCTCTCGTCTCCTCTCAACAAAATAACAAAATAGAGCTAAATCAAACATCAGTGGGTGTTCATTCCTCCTTCCTTCCTTGTTGTATTTATTCCACATTAAACACACCACAGTGAGACAGGACAGAACGAATCACAGAACCAGTCAGACCTGGGTTCAAGTACTATTTGAAATCATTTCAAATGCTTTAGCTGGGCTTGATTGAGCTTGCCTGTTGTAATGGAACCAATAGAAAAGCCCCAATAATGCAAAAGTGTCACTTTTGGGAAGTGACATTTCCGGGCAGGGTAAAGCAAACACTCAACGTATTTGAAAGATTTCAAATAGTATTTGAACCCAGGTCTGGAACCAGTTGAGAGCGTTCTTCAGTTCTGACAGGCATGTAGCCTATTTCTGTGTCCCAAATGACACCCTATTCCCCTATAATACATTACTTTTGACGTGAGCCCTTTAGGACCCGGTCAAAATCATTGCACTATATAGGGAATAGGGTGCATTTTGGACGCAGTCTATAGCAGAGCAGTGGGCTTAGTTCCTAGCCGAGGTGAGAGTGGAAAAGGGTTGTTCTAATCAAGTTAATTCACTCCAATTATCAACCTCAGGATGATGTAACTCACTGTTTGCTCATTAGACATACCTTGCAGAGAGCCAATACTAATTCTCATTCAGTCGTGAATAAGAAGAACAACTTCAATGTGAAGCTGCAGTACAGCAAGACCAACCTCAATGTGAAGCTACAGTATACCAAGATCAACCTCAATGTGAAGCTACAGTACACCAAGACCAACCTCAATGTGAAGCTACAGTACACCAAGATCAACCTCAATGTGAAGCTACAGTACAGTAAGACCAACCTCAATGTGAAGCTACAGTACAGTAAGACCAACCTCAATGTGAAGCTACAGTATACCAAGATCAACCTCAATGTGAAGCTACAGTACAGTAAGACCAACCTCAATGTGAAGCTACAGTACACCAAGATCAACCTCAATGTGAAGCTACAGTACACCAAGATCAACCTCAATGTGAAGCTACAGTATACCAAGACCAACCTCAATGTGAAGCTACAGTATACCAAGATCAACCTCAATGTGAAGCTACAGTACAGCAAGACCAACCTCAATGTGAAGCTACAGTATACCAAGATCAACCTCAATGTGAAGCTACAGTACACCAAGACCAACCTCAATGTGAAGCTACAGTACACCAAGATCAACCTCAATGTGAAGCTACAGTACACCAAGATCAACCTAAATGTGAAGCTACAGGACCTCACGATAAGACAGTATCATACGATATGGTATGTATTCTCACTATTCTATATGTATTGTGATTCGATTTTCCAAACATATTTCTCATGGCTCACCATATGTCTGCTGCAGAGACAAGAGAGAGCATAAAAAAACTCATGTTGATCAGTCATAATACATTTCATTTGGGGGATGTCTTTCAAGAAAGTCAAGGACAACGTACATTAAACGTAGGGCCAAATCAAAGTGCGTGGAAACAAAGGAAATAACAGTGCTGACATGTTGGCTCATCATTTAAAAACAAGATGGAGAACAGGCTATAGAAGGACAAAATACCAGGGTTTTGGTGCAGGTACAGTCAACTGGCGTTAGCTAACGGTAACTACCTAGCAAAAAACACATTATACTGTATCTACTCTGTAGAGTCCTAGTCAAATAAAGGTGAAATACATGTTTTTTTCAACCAATGACTACTTTCTTTTTCTGTAGCTCTTTTTCAGCCCTGTTCTATTCTGATGGGTATCATTCACAACCTGATAAGCTTCTGAACAACTCTCTGGCTCAAACTGTAACAGCCCACACTCTGACTATGCCCCTAATGGCAACCTAGCCTATTCCCTACATAGTGCACTACTTTTGACCAGGGACGTAGCCTCTGACTGACTGATTCTCATATTATTATGTGCAAGACTGGACCAAGAGCAGAGCAGCCTGCAGGAAAACCCAATCTCTCCTCCTCCCTCATTTTACCCATCCTCCTCCCTCCTCCTCTTCCCCTCATCCTCCTCCCCTCTTCCTGAATA
The DNA here is from genome assembly GCF_002021735.2 of Oncorhynchus kisutch. Classification (NCBI taxonomy): domain Eukaryota; kingdom Metazoa; phylum Chordata; class Actinopteri; order Salmoniformes; family Salmonidae; genus Oncorhynchus; species Oncorhynchus kisutch. The sequence continues at coordinate 12,384,087 of NC_034187.2, forward strand.
GCTCTATCAGCCACCTCTCTGTTTCTCTTCTTCCATCTGTATCGGTGCCATTTCATCCCCCTCTCCCTGTCTGTCTGACCTAGTCCCTGATTTGAAATGCCGTTTCCCTCTCAATGGGTTATTTTCTAACTGTTCTCTGTCCAGCTCTGGTTCAATCTATCAGACAGCAGACAGACATCTGGGAAGTGGGAGCAGCCCCAGTCCTGTACCCAGGACAAGGATTTTTGGGTTATAAAATGCTGCTCCATCTGCCTCTTCCTCTAATTGACCCTGTCCCCTTTCGATTTATTCAGAAAACCAACAGCCAAGTCTAAAAGATGTAATAATCATCATCCATCATAACAATAATAATAATAATAATAATATACAAGTATAATTTTGTATATACTAGTAGTCAAATGTTATATTATTTATACATACTAAGATACTCTGTACAAATGAAATGCATTATAATACTGTATTTCGTTTATTGTTTTACTAAAGCATTGCTACATAATAATACATCTTTTCTGTTATTTTGTATTATGCATTTGCTTTATTTCATAAAATAAAAAAATACAATCTGCATGTTCAAATACAATAAATCTTTTCTATCACACTTTGCCAGAACTTTAAAACTACGACACATCACTGTTCCTTAGAATTCATTTATCCTAAATGATGCATTTCTGAGCAACTACAGCATAAATTATCATTCATTTTGTGGGGCAAGAAACGTAGCATTACTAAACAAAACATTTATAGAAAATGGCAATGGTCTGTGCGGAATCACATGAAGACATTTCCTTTCAGAAAAGCATTGCCGTTAACTCAAAGCAATGTTTTAAAATCATGACAGACAAACAAGCATAGTTCTTACGTGTGTGTGTGTGTGTGTGTGTGTGTGTGTGTGTGTGTGTATGTGTGTGTGTGTGTCAGTCTGCATTGGTCTGGATATGAGGTGATAAATGAGTGTCCGGGACAGATTGTCCCCTGGGCCCCGTACGGCGAGGCTGCTGCCAAAGAGAGAGTAGTTCTGAAAGGCACCTCAGTGAACAGCCATTCAGAGGAGAACAGAGGACCCCTGGGGGCCACCGAAGACCTCTTCCTGGGAGGTAGCAAGTCAGAGGAAGACGGAAAATACTCATGTAGCAAAGGAAGACATTTACTTAGTGAGGAGTTATCACCTGCCACGCACACTGTAGGTACACGCATGCACAAACCTTACCCTAAACTTTAGGATTTAAAATCACCTCCCCTGCCATGCACACTGTAGGTACACGCATGCACAAACCTTACCCTAAACTTTAGGATTTAAAATCACCTCCCCTGCCATGCACACTGTAGGTACACGCATGCACAAACCTTACCCTAAATTTAGGATTTAAAATCACCTCCCCTGCCATGCACACTGTAGGTACACGCATGCACAAACCTTACCCTAAACTTTAGGATTTAAAATCACCTCCCCTGCTGATGCATATTCAGGACATCCTCCTTGGACATGTAGACCAGCCCTTGTAAGAGACCAGTTATATTTCCCCCCCTTTTGAAGACATTAACATCAATACGTCCCAATGGCCCCATACATACTGAGTGCATCTCAAATGGTACCCTGTTCCCTTTGTAGTCCACTATAAGTCATTTGGCAGGTACTCACAGTGGAAACGGCGCCTCACCGACCTGTGTGTTCTGTTCTGCCAAAAGCTTCTGGGGGATTGTTCTTATCGAGAAAGCATAACTCACACACTCGCATCACTCACACACTCACAAACACACTCACACATTAAATGCATACACACGCACGGCTGAGTGATCAGCCCTACTGTCAAACCACTGATAACGTTACCCTTCTCAATTAACCTCCCCCATCCCTCTATCCCTCTTTTTCCTCCTCTGTCATCCACCACTCTCCCTCTCCCCCTACTTTAACCAGCCAGTGAGCTGCTGTGCTCCCTCTGCTGTGCTCCCTCTGCTGTGCTCCCTCTGCGTGCGTGCTCCCTCTGCGTGCGTGCTCCCTCTGCGTGCGTGCTCCCTCTGCGTGCTCCCTCTGCTGTGCTCCCTCTGCTGTGCTCCCTCTGCGTGCTCCCTCTGCTGTACTCCCTCTGCTGTGCTCCCTCTGCGTGCTCCCTCTGCTGTGTTCCCTCTGCTGTGCTCCCTCTGCTGTGCTCCCTCTGCATGCTCCCTCTGCTGTGCTCCCTCTGCAGTGCTCCCTCTACGTGCTCCCTCTGCTGTGCTCCCTCTGCGTGCTCCCTCTGCTGTGCTCCCTCTGCGTGCTCCCTCTGTGTGCTCCCTCTGCTGTGCTCCCTCTGCGTGCTCCCTCTGCTGTGCTCCCTCTGCTGTGCTCCCTCTGTGTGCTCCCTCTGCTGTGCTCCCTCTGCGTGCTCCCTCTGCTGTGCTCCCTCTGCGTGCTCCCTCTGCTGTGCTCCCTCTGCTGTGCTCCCTCTGTGTGCTCCCTCTGCTGTGCTCCCTCTGCTGTGCTCCCTCTGTGTGCTCCCTCTGCTGTGCTCCACTTCTTCCTAACATATTGATGGTTTCAGTATGAATTCCTGTTGTTGGAAAACGGTTTCAGTAATAAAACAAGTTGGTATACATCTCAAATGGCACCCTATTCCTTACATAGTACACTACTTATGGCCAGAGCCCTATGGGTCCCAGTTAAAAGTAGTGAACTATACAGGGAATAGGCTTCCATTTGGGACGGACACATGATGATCTGAGAAATTATCATTTAGGTAAAGAAAATCGGCATAAAATCGTCCTGTTTTTGATGTGGATTTGTGATCCTTTCCAACGAGGCCAGGACTGTGTTAAATGGTGTGCGACTGACACAGCAGTGAATCCATATTTTAACCTTTCAACATCTCAACGTCACAGTAGTAGTCACAGACCAAGGTTGGAGATAATGTGAAAGCTATTGAACCATTGACCTGAGACACCTACAGAGACATAATATATTTGTCCCTATATTGACCTGAGACACCTACAGAGACATAATATATTTGTCCCTATATTGACCTGAGACAACTACAGAGACATAATATATTTGTCCCTATATTGACCTGAGACAACTACAGAGACATAATATATTTGTCCCTATATTAACCTGAGACACCTACAGAGACATAATATATTTGTCCCTATATTGACCTGAGACAACTACAGAGACATATATTTGTCTCTATATTGACCTGAGACACCTACAGAGACATAATATATTTGTCCCTACATTTTTGCCTCTGGGGTCACTTTTGCACTGCAGAGCCATAGAGAGAACTGAGGATTTACCACATGTGTACTGTAGTTCAACTGTCGTATTTTCTCTGTAATTAACTCACACTTTATATATGAGATGCATCCTGTGTTACTGTAGTTAACTAAGTCTTTATATATGAGATGCATCCTGTGTTACTGTAGTTAACTAAGTCTTTATATATGAGATGCATCCTGTGTTACTGTAGTTAACTAAGTCTTTATATATGAGATTCATCCTGTGTTACTGTAGCTAACTAAGTCTTTATATATGAGATGCATCCTGTGTTACTGTAGTTAACTAAGTCTTTATATATGAGATGCATCCTGTGTTGCTGTAGCTAACTAAGTCTTTTAGTAAGAACATGTGGGAGGAGGCATACCCATTTTGATACAGCAACAAGGCTGGGAAGATATTTGCAATGTTTTCTTTAAACATCTTTGTCAATTGATATAAAATAATTGTCAGTTGATATAAAAAAATGATTAACATTATTTCAAATTGACAGCAGATAAACTGAATACCACCATACATTTTTGCGTCGGAGGCTTGTCGTCATATTGCCAACACTCAAGTAAATGTCATGCCCTGAAAGATTAAAAATGTATTTCTGATGCAAAAAAACTCAGTATTTAGCCTTACACATAGCTCTCTTCTGCCCTCTAGTCACACAAAGCAAGACACCTTATTCACAAGGTTGATTTTAGAAAGTTACTGTTGTTAGTAGAGTTGTCTTAAGTTACATTAACAGCTAAATGTAAACCATGAAAGCAAAGCACAGCAATTAGCTGTAAAAAAAATATATATAATATATAATATATTTTTTAACATGTACAGATTTTTTTTTTTTACACACAGCTCTAAAGTCTGAAAATGGCTTTTAACCAAGTTGTAATTGAACTTATCCAAAAACAAATGCTCATTTTTGTTTTGCTAGCGTGCTGTACAGAACATGGCCCAGACATGAGTCAGTCCAATCAGAATGAAAGTAGCAGTAAACATTATGTACAACCCAGTACAGTTAGTTACTAACTACTTCAGTTGAAATCAATCTACTGACTGTAAGTCAATCTGGATAAGAGCTTCTTCCCAAATGTTTAAAATGTAATACCAATAGGAAAAGTACAGGTCAGTCAGTTCTTCTCACAGGCACACCCTATAAGACCCTATAAGTCTCTCTGTACAAGTGTATTTATCCCTGTGTTTCCTGTCTCTCTGTACAAGTGTATTTATCCCTGTGTCTCCTGTCTCTCTGTACAAGTGTATTTATCCCTGTGTTTCCTGTCTCTCTGTACCAGTGTATTCATCCCTGTGTTTCCTGTCTCTCTGTACCAGTGTATTTATCCCTGTGTTTCCTGTCTCTCTGTACAAGTGTATTCATCCCTGTGTTTCCTGTCTCTCTGTACCAGTGTATTTATCCCTGTGTTTCCTGTCTCTCTGTACCAGTGTATTTATCCCTGTGTTTCCTGTCTCTCTGTACCAGTGTATTTATCCCTGTGTAGACAGGAAACACAGGTATTTATCCCTGTGTTTCTTGTCTCTCTGTGCCAGTTTGTCTTGTATGTCCAAGCCTACCAGTGGTTTTCCCATTTTCCTGCTTTGCCTTTTCTCTTTTTGATAGTCCTCCCGGTTCTGACCCTTGCTTGTTTTCTGGACTCCATGCCCGCTTGCCTGACCATTCTGCCTGTTCTGACCTCGAACCTGCCTGCCCTTCAGTACCTCCTGAACTCTGAACTGGTTTTGACCTTTTGCCTGTCCACAACCATTCTCTTGCCTATTCCCTTTAGATTTATGAAACCTCTTTAACTCCAACCATCTGCCTCCTGTGTCTGCATCTGGGTCTCGCCTTGTGTCATGATACCTGCTCCTTTCCATGACACAACAATAGTTTTACAACATTATTTCTAGACAGGGCATAGTTGTCTTTATTCCCTTTATGTTCACAATTTGTGTCTGCTTTGATTTAAATGTGACGCTCTTGTCCCTTTTGAAGGGATAATGTAATTGTAAACAAATTCCATACGAGTTCAGTTGTTTCTCATGATCAAATATGACCTCTTCCTCTGCCAACGTCCTCTTCCTAAACCCAAGTCATCCTCTACACGCTCCACCTCACACATAATCTAACGTGCCTATACATTTGAGCTTACCTAACCAAAGCCTCGTCGCAAGATGCTCTGACATACACACACACAACTCTCACCACACACACAGGATATTTCCCCCATGCAGTAAAGATACAAATTGGCTGCCGAGCACAACAAATCACATTGTGATTACTGCACTGGCCTAAACACTCATCATCTTGATACAGTTAACAGAGGGGATGAGGTAGGGAAAGGGGTCTGCGTGTGTGTGTGTGTGTGTGTGTGTGTGTGTGTGTGTGTGTGTGTGTGTGTGTGTGTGTGTGTGTGTGTGTGTGTGTGTGTGTGTGTGTGTGTGTGTGTGTGTGTGTGTGTGTGTGTGTGTAGGGGTCTGTCTGCATGGTGGGACTGAGAGCTAAATGAAGAGGCTGGATCTTGGCAGGGGCTTACTGTAAAACCTGTGTTCTCTCAGTGTACAGCTCATCCAGAGAAACACACACACACACACTCTCACACAGTGCCAAGGGTTCTTTCTTTGGGTATTTTTTTGTTGTTGACAGTACTTATGTTTATTTATATTTCTTCATCTCCAGTAGAAACACAAGGTTGGTAATTATCTGAACTTTAGATTTTTGCATCAAAATCAGTTGAAAATATAGGCCTTAGTTTGCCCTCAACATTTTTGCATCACAAATCAAACACATTGTTTAGGCAATCACATGCCGTAAACATGCTATTATGCTTCATCTCAATCTGAACAATCACTGATAATGCACAGTTAGTGGTCTATAGTACACTATCACAGATGCCATAGTTCAGCAAGTTCACTGTCAATTTCTAGCTAAATTCCATGGCTTTGCACACCACCCTGCATCCCATTGCTGGCTTGCTTCAGAAGCTAAGCAGGGTCAGCCCTGATTGGTTTCTAGATGGGAGACCAAATGCTGCTGGTAGTGGTGCTGGAGGGCCAGTAGGAAGCATTATTCTCTCTGGTCTAAGGAGATCCTAATGCCCCATGGCAGTGATGGGGACATCGGCCTGCGAAGGGTGCCACTGTCTTTTGGATGGGACTTTAAAATGGTGTCCTGACTCTCTGTGGTCATTATCCCATGGGACTTATCGTAAGAGTAGGGGTGTTAACCCTGGTGTTAACCCTGGCCACCTAATCATCCCCCTCATATATCACACCTCACCTGGATGTGGTGAGTTTCCCCCTTACTATGTAAAGCACTTTGAGTACCTCAGTTGATTAAGATCTTGTTATAGAAGAGCATTGTTTGAGCCAGTTTGCTACAGAAGGAAAATAATCCTGCAGAAACAGGAAATGTTAATTATTATGTGGAACATAATTAATGGAAATGTTTTGTAGGGGTTGATACTAGGCTTGGGCAGTATACCATATATACCATACGCCAGGGTATTTGGAAATAGCCATGGGATGGTTTTTCAATACCATCAAAACTATATATATATATTTTTTAATACATTTGAATATTTGTACCTACTTTTTAAGTAAATACCTGCAGTCAACTTTTGTAATACATTAGGAGATAAAGAACATTGCGTTCTTCATTTCACTTGTCAAATGATTATCGGTAGTCCCCAGTCACGTGGTGTTTACAAGCACACAACGACGAGAGACCAGAGTCTTCTGAGTCACTCACTGTTGTGCAGCACGTGCCAGATGATCTAGTTACAGTATGGAATTCACAACTAAATATTTGCCAGTTAGCTATCTTATAACTATTAAGTTAATTGTCTAAAATGTGCTAAATGCTCTGCAGTTGTGCATTTGGTTTACTAATTTTGTAGCTAGTTAGCTATCTTGCTAAGTGGTTAGCTTCTTCCAAAATCAATCATTTTTTATTTTTTATTTAACCTTTATTTAACTAGGCAAGTCAGTTAAGAACAAATTCTTATTTACAATGACGGCCTACCAAAAGGCAAAATAGGACAAACGCACATCACGACAAGAGAGACAACACAGCACTACATAAAGACAGACCTAAGATAACAACATAGCAAGGTTAGCAAGACAACATGACAACAACTCACTTGGTAACAGCAGAGAATCCCCTCCTGGACTAAGAGCCTTGTTGGTTTATATTTGTTCTGTGTGTGCAGAAAACTGTGAGTAGCATTTTGAGTCACTAGTATAGTTTAGGTCAGAAACTGTACAAAATATTCACAATGCACTCGTTAGCATTTAGTTAGCATTCTCTATGGGATTTGACATACATTTGTTAGCATTGCTAACCTTCAGATTGAGAGTATCAGTGGGGTTTAGTTCAGGTATTACAGAATATCCCGGTATGGCAGAAGGTCGGTATGAAGGTAAGATAACCTGGATACCGCCCAAGCCTAGTTGATACGTTTTACGTTAGGGCAAATCAAGTTTGAAATTTTAAAGTGGAAATGATCAACTTTAGAAGCCTTTTTAAACCTTGAATACACTACACGCATGTCCTGCTGATCAAATTGAGATCCTATATCTATACACAGTAGGTCTGGGAATTGCCAGGGACCTCACGATACAATATTATTACAATGCTTAGGTGCCGATACAATATGTATTACGATTCTTACGATTATATGTTTATTGCGATTTGATACTGTGATTTTATTGCAATTTGATGTTCCAAACATATTCCTCGCCATATTTCTGCTGCTACCTATTTAAAAAGAAGATGTAGAACAAGCTATGAAGGAAGAATACTGGAGTTTTGGTGCAGGCCCAGCCAACTAGTGAAAAAATAATAATGTAATATTGTCAAATAATATCCCGTTATGTACAGTGCCTTGCAAAAGTATTCACCCCCTTGGCCTTTATCATATTTTGTTGCATTACAACCTGTAATTTAAATATATTTGGGGGGGATTTCATGTAATGGACATACACAAAATAGTCCAAATTGGTGAAGTGAAATGGAAAAAATAACTTGTTTCTAAAAATAAAATAAAAATGTAAAACTGAAAAGTGGTGGGTGCATATGTATTCACCCCCTTTGCTATGAAGGTCCTAAATAAGATCTTGTGCAACCAATTACATTCAGAAGTCACATAATAAGTTAAGTAAAGTCCACCTGTGTGCAATCCAAGTGTCGTATGATCTGTCACATGATCTCAGTATATATACAGACCTGTTCTGAAATGCCCCAGAGTTTGCAACACCACTAAGCAAGGGGCACCACCAAGCAAGCGGCACTATGAAGACCAAGGAGCTCTCCAAACAAGTCAGCGGCAGTACAGATCAGGATTGGTTTATAAAAAATATCAGAAACTTTGAAAATCCCACGGAGCACCATTAAATTCATTATTATAAAAATAGACAAACAACACACCTGTCAAGAGAGGGCTACCCACCAAAACTCAGGACCAGGCAAGGAGGGAATTAATCAGAGAGGCAACAAAGAGACCAAAGATAACCTTGAAGGAGCTGCAAAGCTCCACAGCGGAGATTGGAGTATCTGTCCATAGCACCACTTTAAGCCGTACACTTCACAGATCTAGGCTTTACGGAAGAGAGGCCAGAAAAAAGGCAGTTTCTTAAAGAAAAAAATAAGCAAACACGTTTGGTGTTCGCCAAAATGCATGTGGGAGACTCCGCAAACAGATGGAAGAAGGTACTCTGGTCAGATTAGACAAACATTTTGCTTTTTGGCCATCAAGGAAAATGCAATGTCTGGTGCAAACCCAACACCTCTCATCACCCTGAAAACACCATTCCATCACAGTGAAGCATGGTGGTGGTAGCATCATCCTGTGGGGATGTTTTTTATTGGCAGGGACTGGGAAACTGGTCAGAATTGAAGGAACGATGGATGGCGTTAAATACAGGGAAATTCTTGAGGGAAACATGTTTCAGTCTTCCAGAGATTTAAGACTGGTGCGGAGGTTCACCTTCCAGCAGGACAATGGTCCTAAGCATACTGCTAAAGCAACACTTGAGTGGTTTAAGGGGAAACATTTAAATGTCTTGGAATGGCCTAGTCAATGCCCAGACATCAATCCAATTGAGAATCTGTGGTATGACTTAAAGATTGCTGTACCAATCCAAATTGAAGGAGCTGGAGCAGTTTTGCCTTGAAGAATGGACAACAATCCCAGTGGCAATATGTGTCAAGCTTATAGAGACATACCCCAAGAGACTTGCAGCTGTAATTGCTGCAAAAGGTGGCTCTACAAAGTATTGACTTTGGGGGTGGTGAATAGTTATTCACGCTCAAGTTTTCTGTTTTTTGCCTTACTTCTTGTTTGTTTCGCAATACAAAATATTATGCATCTTCAAAGTGGTAGGCATGTTAAGTAGAAAAATGCCAACGGGGGAGAATACTTTCACAAGCCATTGTAACTGTATCAATCCCCCCCCCCACTACTACACAGGTTTAGTCATATACACACACACACAGGAGCATAAACACTCACAAGCACACACAGACAGACGCGGAAACACACGCACACAGGAGCATAAACACTCACAAACACACACAGACAGACGCGGAAACACACGCACACAGGAGCATAAACACTCACAAACACACACAGACAGACGCGGAAACACACGCACACAGGAGCATAAACACTCACAAACACACACAGACAGACGCGGAAACACACGCACACAGGAGCATAAACACTCACAAACACACACAGACAGACGCGGAAACACACGCACACAGGAGCATAAACACTCACAAGCACACACAGACAGACGCGGAAACACACGCACACAGGAGCATAAACACTCACAAGCACACACAGACAGACGCGGAAACACATGCACACAGGAGCATAAACACTCACAAGCACACACAGACAGACGCGGAAACACACGCACACAGAAGCATAAACACTCACAAGCACACACAGACAGACGCGGAAACACACGCACACAGGAGCATAAACACTCACAAGCACACACAGACAGACGCGGAAACACACGCACACAGGAGCATAAACACTCACAAGCACACACAGACAGACGCGGAAACACACGCACACAGGAGCATAAACACTCACAAACACACACAGACAGACGCGGAAACACACGCACACAGGAGCATAAACACTCACAAGCACACACAGACAGACGCGGAAACAAACGCACACAGGAGCATAAACACTCACAAGCACACACAGACAGACGCGGAAACACACGCACACAGGAGCATAAACACTCACAAGCACACACAGACAGACGCGGAAACACACGCACACAGGAGCATAAACACTCACAAGCACACACAGACAGACGCGGAAACACACACACACAGGAGCATAAACACTCACAAGCACACACAGACAGACGCGGAAACACACACACACAGGAGCATAAACACTCACAAGCACACACAGACAGACGCGGAAACACACACACACAGGAGCATAAACACTCACAAGCACACACAGACAGACGCGAAAACACACACACACAGGAGCATAAACACTCACAAGCACACACAGACAGACGCGGAAACACACACACACAGGAGCATAAACACTCACAAACACACACAGACAGACGCGAAAACACACACACACACACTTTCTACCAGGGTCACTCTCACCTTGCCCCTTGACTACTTAGACTGAGTGCTCAATTAAGCATGGCTTGTTTAACTGATTTCTCTCCCAGGGCTGCTTTGTTTCCGTGTATTCTGTATGTATTCCTTCACTTTTCTATTACAACGAAATTCACTGAGATGGTCTCACTGTCTTTTCCCATGTACATTACCGGTACAATTTCTTCTGAATGGAATATATTATTTTAAAAAGCCACAAAGATTAACTACTTTCATTGAATAAGAATTTCACCTCTACTTCCCGATAGTCACATCCCCCCAGCACTATATGTCTGCGAATTTTCTCAAATCTGCATAAAGAAAATATGCGGAATTCCCCACCAGTGGTGTTTCCAGTGGTGTTTCCAGTGGTGTTTCCAGTGGTGTTTCCAGTGGTGTTTCCAGTGGTGTTTCCAGTGGTGTTTCCAGCAAAGGACTTGTTGCAGATGAAAATCAGTGCGTGATGAAAGTAGTTTCCATGTACTGAATAAAAATCTAAAGTTCAATTTGTTTACAGCGCAAGCAAGAACAGGTTACACCTGAAGCATGAGGACTTGCAACGAGTGGTGAACTTCATCAACAACTATGCAGAGGATAATGCATTAGTTTTACCAGGACGCCACCCAGGACACAAACACTCTGGTGGAAAGCTGCTAACATCTCATGTGACAAAAGTAGCAGTGTGGATGACAACAACACTTGGTATGTAAAGCATAAACAACACATATTTTGATTATTTCTTTTACCACCAACATGATTCGCACTACTTTTATTAATCTTACATTCTTTATAAAGTGTATTTTTACCTAGAGTTTTTCCTTATTTTAGGCTACTACTTTCACCATTTATGCTTGAAACCTTTGGTTGTTTACTACACTACCTTACTCACTCTGATTAGCACATAGACTCACGTGAATCCTTAAAGAGATGGGTGGGACTAAGGCTTAAGACGGTGTGAATGACGCTGAATGGGTGTGAACAATGAAGTGTAAAAACTGAACTGGAACTTTTCAAGGGCCATTTCTCAAAAGTGGGGTTACCAGTTTATCAACAGGCAGCATTACTTTCCCATTGTCCCTCCAGTTGCAGTGTATGATATACAATTGTGATGCTCTGAGTCTGATACCGGCAATGTTTTGTACTGTACACGCAGTATAGGTTTTGTGTATATTAGTCTACTCAGTCTGTATACACCCTGTATTACAGACCTGTGTTTTGTTTGCAAACACTTTTCTTGTGTGTGATTTAGCGCAGTGTTTTGCGACATCCCTCTCTCTCTTATCTCCTCAGATATGTGGTGCTCCCCAGACCAGTGTTGAGGCAGGGATGGACAGCACTGTTCATCTGAGCTTGCCCCTCTCCTCTGCACTCAGTGATGTCCAGCCCCCATATACACTCATTGACTCGGTTAGTTCGGTAAATCGTGCATTGAACTTTGAGCGACAAGGATTTGAAGTTGTGATTCAGCCCTCGACTCCATACTAAATCTAGTTCCATCTTCTGTATTTTTCTGTGCTGTCTATAGATTGTGCTGATGTCCCACTGTAAGAACTTGGAGATGTTCACTGGTTCTGAGGGAGGTGACCTGGCCACCAATGGTTCTGAGGGAGGTGACCTGGACACGTTCCAGCATTACCGCTGTCTGAGCGTGTAATGCTCAGACAGCCAGAGCGTGGTCAAGAACCCCTCCACAGACATCTGCCACAAGAAACATCCTGTCCTCTCGCAGGAAACATCCTGTCCTCTCGCAGGAGACATCCTGTCCGTTCGCAGGAGACATCCTGTCCTCTCGTAGGAGACATCCTGTCCTCTCGCAGGAGACATCCTGTCCGCTCGCAGGAGACATCCTGTCCTCTCGCAGGACCCATACTGTCCGCTCACAGGAGACATCCTGTCAGCTCGCAGGAGACATCCTGTCAGCTCGCAGGAGACATCCTGTCCGCTCGCAGGACCCATCCTGTCAGCTCGTAGGAGACATCCTGTCAGCTCGCAGGAGACATCCTGTCCGCTCGCAGGACCCATCCTTTGCGCTCGCAGGACACATCCTTTGCGCTCTCGACTAGTCTGTGCTCTAGCGGCACTCATCCTCTGCTTGTGGGACCCATCCTCTGCTCGCGGGACCCATCCTCTGCTCGCGGGACCCATCTTCTGTGCTCTCGGCTCAGTGTTTGCTTGCTCAATGATGTTTCATCTTGCTCAGTAGAGCCATCTTGTGTGCAATGGACTTTAGAGGCTCATTTGACGCCATAAACAGATCGCAGATACAAATAAGATGATGATATTGTGGATAATATGTTTATTTGGCAAAGGGCAGTCAAGCATCTCACCAGAATAATACCTTGGATATTTATTGGAAAAGAGCATCAAGCTCATCACCGTGCACTTTCACCACCCTGTGAAGTTCATCATAATTTATTTGAATCTGTACCCTAATAAACTGCATGCTTCCTGAATTGTAGTGGGAGGACCACACACCATATCATTGCGTGACTCTAAGTTTACTTCGATATGATCATTATATCAATATCTGCTCATAAAAGTGTTTCCACCGCCATTCCTCGCATAATTAATTTTACAGACACAAAAACCACCACACCATGTCAAACGAACAAATGATCTGTCGGCATTTACAAAATTCTACCGAAACTTCCTGTTTCCATCACAGCTGTCGCATAAAAACTACGGATGAGAACGATAGAGAGAACATCCAAGTACACATTCACAAAATGACCCAAAACCACAGACTGGCTGCATTTCCCTCAACTCATTGTAATAATTGTTCCTTGGTAAATGAGACTAGCGATAGTCCAGGCACAGCCTCCCATGTCGAACAATCATAATTATCCTGCTGATTATGCTCCTAACATAACACCGCAATTATCCTTACTGCTCACAGCAACCTAACATGCATGATTGATGGCCTGTGTGTGTGTGTGTGTCTGTGTGTGTGCGTCTGTGTGTGTGGGTTTACTGCTATCTTGAACTATTTAGTGATCACAATAGAGAAGTTTCCTCCTACACACTGCGCGCTCCGCTCCCCCACTCAGTCAGTGACCTAGTTCCATTAATCATGTCATTAAGATAACGTCAGCGGCTGGTCTGAGGGTTGTACATCACAGCACTGACTAAATCTCCACTGGGCCACCCAACCACTCTCTCCTCACACAAACTGCTCATTAACAGGTAGCCTACAGTCCTCATTTATGTGAACATTAGATATCTATCAAATGGCACAATATCTCCTTTGAGACAGATATTAACAACCAATTTACTGCAATTTTTTTTTTTAAATGCTGTAAATCATGACAGACATTTTTTCCCCCAATCAATAACATCAGTATGTCTCACAACCAAGATGGCATGAGTTGCTATTTCTACTTTAAAACATGAAGCATTTCAGCTTTGCCCATTTTAGCTGGATCTTATACCTACCTGTAAGACCGCTATCAGATCTATTTCAGGAAGCATGGCTTTCATGTGTCCATGCTACATTTGTTCCCATTACACCTCAAGCCTGGTTGCAGTCAACTTTTGTCCCCATTCTAAAATCTAAATGAGGTAGTTTCTGTCAATTACGCTAGGTTACACACGACCAAATGGCCCCCTATTTGTTTGCGTAGTGCACTACTTTTGACCAGGGCCCATGGGACTCAAAAGTAGTGCGCTATCTAGAGCTCCACAGTGGAGGTGTCATAATACCCATAAAACCTAGCGGTCAAACAGGGAAATGGTTCCAATATTTTTTTCCATTGTTCACTTAAAATAAGGGCTGTGTTTCGTGTAGTGTTTCCCTGGAGTGAAGTTTTGATAAATATGTAAATCTCTCTGGGACAAGGTGACTTTAATCATTATATTCGCCTCTATTTACTCTCAGATTTGAAAAATGCTAATTAGCATCAAAGTAGACATCATGCAAGACTAGAAATCCCTGCAAGCTCCTGCTCGTCATCTCTAGCTGACACCTTTGCTAACAGGTACTGTTAGCAAAGGTGTCAGTTCCAGAATTGTCATTTCAAAGACATTTTGTCAATTTATTCATTACAGAATTTAGCTAATATTAGATAGTTAATCCAGAGATTCTTACCTTTGCCTCGATTCGCAGTCTTGTCCATATCAGCTTTGCATTTGTAGTGCTAATAGCCATATTAGCAGCTAATTAGCATTTCATTTTTGGGGGGTAAATACAGGCGAATATATTGATAAAAGTCACCTTGTCCCAGACAGTTACACGGTTATCAAAACATCACGCCAGGGCCTACTTGAAAAACAGGCCTTAATGTTTCTAAAATCCCCTATGGGAAAAATGAATGGTGGAAAAACGGAACCATTTCCCTGTTTGACCGCTAGGTTTTATGGGTATTATGACTCACACTGTGGTACTCTGTAGGGAATAGGGTGCCATTTGGGATGCAACCAGAGTCAACAGAGGAACATGCAATAGAATGGCTGCTTCATAAAGGAAGAACATCAGAAGAATGAATTTACCCACAGAGAGTTAAATGACATAATTTGTATTCTACTTTGTAGTCTGGACAGCTATTTATCTGTAGATTGCATTCACACAATGTGCTGTTTGTTAGACAACCCGTCCCAGAACTATGTTGATGGCTTGTCATACGCCGGTCATGCTTCATTTTTACCCAGCCACCCACAACCCTACTGACATCTGTCTGTCTGTCAAAGAAATTGTTTCCGAAATGTAAATATCTCCTCTTCCTCCCTGAGCCAAAACTACTCCCACTCGACTGTGTGTGACCATTCTGAAGGATGTACCTCTCCTCTCTGTCTGAGACACATAGTCTAGCAAAGGGAGCTGGGGGGTTCGGTGGGGGTTGATTTAGAGAAAGAGCCAAGCAGCACCCCTTCCATAATCAACATTACTTCAAACATGAGGTCATCTAAACATCTGTCTACAGCATGTCTGCTGGCAGTTCAATCAAAGCACCCGCTAAAACATGTACAATTGTTTCTGGAAATAAATATTAGGCCTAATTCAGCTCTGATTGTAGCAGCCAATCCAATGGAGGGACGGGTCCCGTCTGGAACTGGAAGGAAAGAGAAGGCTCATTTGTAACGACCATCTCTCTCTCTTGTCAGTTGAACGATCCTCAGACTTCCACCACTCACTCTGTTTATTATATTTATTTCATATTTTATTTTTTACTTCTTCTTTATTTAAGCTAAGTGGGATTTATTTGTTCAAATGCCACCTCGTCTTAGGTTTAAAACCAATTAAAATGAACCTCGTTTTAAATTAGGTTCTGACAGTCTACTACACAGACTTCGTCGGGGACGTATCTATTCATACTTAGGGCGTCTGTCTAGTATCGACGCACTCCATTTGCTAGGGAAGGATTGGTTTCCACTAACGGAAAAAAACAAAGGTTATGAAGTTCCATTGTCAGGTTGGAAGGAAAAGGAAATACTCAATACTAGAATAACAAAATGGCAGACATATGAGTAGTTATACAATATTCACTTCTGGGGGCACCTTGGGGGCAACATAGCTACTTCTGCTTCTGTTATAACGTCAATATTTGAAATGTAACATTATTTCATTTGCATTACTTCACATCAGACAAAAGTCTATGTAATTTTGCAGTTTGCACATCCACAAAATGATCCTGAACAGTTACACAAACATATAGCTATGCTATAGACATTAACTTGGTGTCAATTTTGCAAGCCAAAGTATCAGCTTTAAGAATGAGCAGAACGTTGTAGTGTATCCTCCTCTCTTGTGAAAAGTGAAAGAGTAGGTTATTGCTGCCCCTTTGTGGTGAATTGAAACCATGCCACTTCTAGGTACCAGAACTTTGGTGACAAGAAGTATTTTTTTAAACCTCCTACTTCGGGTTGGATATGTCAATGTGTAGTTCATACATCTATGAGCAGAATTACCTCATATTAGCCACGAAATCCCTAGTTTGAAACAACTGTTTTTCTGGAAGCTGTGATGCGCCATTTTCCCTACAGCTCCCTAGCATTTTGAGTTCAACCGATGAGCTTCAGCCCCTCGTCATATGAGCGACAGCTGGCAAAGCACAGATTATGCAATGACCTGGTACACATATCTGCACGTATGTGACATAATAAGACATTTTATGGGACCACTTTTGGCTCGTGAGCGCTAGTTTCAGAACTACTGGCTAAAAAGTATACAAAAGAACCAGAGAATCCTTTTAAGTCCATCAACAGCAGGGCTCTCTAACCCTGTTCGTGTAGCTCTCTAACCCTGTTCCTGTAGCTCTCTAACCCTGTTCCTGTAGCTTTCTAACCCTGTTCCTGTAGCTTTATAACCCTGTTCCTGTAGCTCTCTAACCCTGTTCCTGTAGCTTTCTAACCCTGTTCCTGTAGCTTTCTAACCCTGTTCCTGTAGCTCTCTAACCCTGTTCCTGTAGCTTTCTAACCCTGTTCCTGTAGCTTTCTAACCCTGTTCCTGTTCCTAACCCTGTTCCTGTAGCTTTCTAACCCTGTTCCTGTAGCTCTCTAACCCTGTTCCTGTAGCTTTCTAACCCTGTTCCTGTAGCTTTCTAACCCTGTTCCTGTAGCTTTCTAACCCTGTTCCTGTAGCTTTCTAACCCTGTTCCTGTAGCTTTCTAACCCTGTTCCTGTAGCTTTCTAACCCTGTTCCTGTAGCTTTCTAACCCTGTTCCTGTAGCTTTATAACCCTGTTCCTGTAGCTCTCTAACGCTGTTCCTGTAGCTTTCTAACCCTGTTCCTGTAGCTCTCTAACCCTGTTCCTGTAGCTCTCTAACCCTGTTCCTGTAGCTTTCTAACCCTGTTCCTGTAGCTATTCCCTCCAACCCCATTTGTAACTAATCTTATTCAGTTTATCAACCAGTAACCAGTTAATTATTACAATCAGCTGTGCTATATTAGGGTTGGAGTGAAAACGTACAGGACGGTAGATCTCCAGGAAAACACGGTTGGAGAGAGCTGATCAACAATATAGGTGAAACGCAATGATCAACAGCATAGGTGAAACCCTACACCCCCCCACCTCTGAAGAAATAAGATTTCAACATATAACATCAATCTTCATCGTTGAACAGAAATTCCGGAATAGAATAAAAACTATATTTCATTGTTTTCTTTGGCGTCACTGTACAAGAAGGATCACATTCACATAATACAGTGCCTTGCAAAAGTATTCATTCCCCTTGGCATTTTCCTATTTTGTTGCATTACAACCTGTAATTTAAATGTATAAAATAATACATTTGTATTTATTTCTGATTATGTTTATTAGAGTCCTGCATATCTATGGGGGCAGATACATACCTGATGTCGCCTCCTCTTGCCTCCATTGTTAGAGTGGTCACTTTTTTTCTACTGTATTATTGACTGTATGCATGTTTATTCCATGCGTAACTCTGTGTTGTTGTATGTGTCAAACTGCTTTGCTTTCTCTTGGACAGGTCGCAGTTGTAAATGAGAACTTGTTCTCAACTAGTCTACCTGGTTAAATAAAGGTGAAATTTAAAAAACTACCGTGTCAACATAATAGACAATCTGTGGGTCTACTATCCCTAGCTAGCTATATATATATAAACAGCGGGCACCAGGTCCCCCTGTTACATTAAGTTGTTGGCACAAAACCACCCTATGTGTGGCTAAAAAGGACAACAGGTTTAGGTATGTATCAGGAAAGGGAAATATGACAATAAACATTTTGATTAGAATTACAAACTCTTTATCAAAAGTAGCCTAGCCTTCTCCTTCGCAGCTGCAGAAATGATCATTTCTAAACTTTATTCCTGCGCTGCTCTAGGCACTCACGTCTTGACTACAATTTATCTTTTTCCTGATACTGGAATAAATAACTACAATTACTGAAATGCTGGGAAAGTATCATCAACAACATTGCTTTAGCCTAATTAGCTACAATGATAGGCCTATCCTATGTAGACTATGGTCAGATTGTGAATTAAACCCTGCCATCCTAGGGGGTCTCAACATTTTTTTAGGGGCCCATTAATAAAGATGTTGCTTCAACTGTAAAAATGAATGAACTTTTATTGTGTCACGAACAGAACCAGTCATGATATTGTCATCTGATTGTCAAACAAATCACTTCAAACAATAGGCTACATGTTCCTCCACTCCAAAATACTCCACTCAATAATTCCAGCCTCCAAACTGGATGTATACTCCCGCCTAACGACATTCAGCGCATGCAATTTACTGGGCCTGCGTTAATGCATGTGTCTTGCTGACAAATTGACCTTGCTACAAACATCTATATTGGTCCACTAATACAGGACTAGTAAAGGACTAGTGCACCACATTTGTAAAAAATGGTTTAACTAAATGTATTTCTACGTGAGTGTTTACCAGCATTTGTAACTTGAGTCTGATAATTATCTGTACCAAACAGTTAATACTTGTGGAATACACAAATTGCTGCTTGATAAATGTTTCATTTGATCTTTTAGTAGAAGTTCTTATGCAGAGCAATTTACAGTAGTTAGTGCAGGCATTTTCATACTGTTCCCCCATGGGAATTGAACCCACAACCATAACGTTTCAGGTGACATGCTCTACCAACTGAGCCACATCATCACATCACACCATTGCAAATCACTTGATGTTTCATTGTACTCAATTTCTGTATTGTGCATAGTTTTATCTCCATGGTGATAGAAAGTCCATAGGTACAAACCTAGATGCCCAGCCTCTGTACAATACAGTAAGTGGTTTGTAAGGATGGTAAATTAATACTGCACAAAAAGTGTTTTCTATGTTATTTGTTCAAGAAAAATATTTAATTTGATATGGATGTTTTGGGTCTTTTCCCATAAATGTACACCTTTTGATGTACATGTTTGAGGACAGGGTTAGTTCTTTCTGGATTCCATTACAATGACATCATATAGAAAGACACAGGGCAACAACTCCTACAATTCCAACTATTGAATCCTGTAAGACACTGTTCTTAATTATACAACTAAATGTTTTGCCAAAGTGGAGATGCTGACATTTTTTTTACATATCCTGCCTGCTGATGTTTATATAGGACCAGAAAAGACCCAGTGCACTAATTTTGGGCAAACATCTATTATTTTTATTTTTATTGAATTATTATTTTTCAGGGGGTGCTGCAGCACCTCTACTTCCCGAGGCTATTGTTCTCATGGGCACACAAATCCAGAATAGTGTAGACCTATGCCATTGCTAAATCAATCTAATGCTTCTAACCAAATTGGATGCGCATTGGTGTCTAGCTGTAGGCTAGTTGTCTAGTGATATTGTCAACCATCATCAGCTGATTCAGGAAAGAAAACAAATATTGATAGAAAATAATCAAGCTATATAAATGGTTGTACTACTTCTGGACACGGAGAACACCAGTACCCACGGTGCACCTGAAAAACAACTCAATGAGTGCTCTAAACCGCTGACTGACTTAAGCAAACAATGATAAATCTATTGCATTAGAATAAAGGCAATTTTTTAAATCGAGGATACATGGCAAACAAATGGTGAAACACATGGCAAACATATGGTGAAACACATGGCAAACACATGGTGAAACACATGGCAAACACATGGTGAAACACATGGCAAACATATGGTGAAACACATGGCAAACATATGGTGAAACACATGGCAAACAAATGGTGAAACACATGGCAAACACATGGTGAAACACATGGCAAACACATGGTGAAACACATGGCAAACACATGGTGAAACACATGGCAAACACATGGTGAAACACATGGCAAACACATGGTGAAACACATGGCAAACACATGGTGAAACACATGGCAAACACATGGTGAAACACATGGCAAACACATGGTGAAACACATGGCAAACACATGGTGAAACACATGGCAAACATATGGTGAAACACATGGCAAACACATGGTGAAACACATGGCAAACACATGGAAAACTACAAAGGAGAATCTATGTGTACAGGAGATCAGCTGAGACCGAAGTTCAGCTTTAAACCATGACAGAGGTGGGGGTGTTCGTTTCATTTGGAAGCTTTTATTTTCATATTTACCACAGTAAAACATATTTACCACAGTAAAACATATTTATCACTGTAAAACATATTTATCACTGTAAAACATATTTACCACTGTAAAACATATTTACCACTGTAAAACATATTTATCACTGTAAAACATATTTACCACTGTAAAACATATTTATCACTGTAAAACATATTTATCACTGTAAAACATATTTACCACTGTAAAACATATTTACCACTGTAAAACATATTTATCACTGTAAAACATATTTACCACTGTAAAACATATTTATCACTGTAAAACATATTTACCACTGTAAAACATATTTATCACTGTAAAACATATTTATCACTGTAAAACATATTTACCACTGTAAAACATATTTATCACTGTAAAACATATTTATCATAACATTTGAAACAAATAGAGAATTGGTTAAATTAGCATTATTTTGAGACCCCCCCCCCCCCCAAAAAAAAAACAACAACATATTTTTGGACTTTTGTTTAGAGGAGCTAATATCTAATTCAGAAGAGCTGAGCCCCCACTGGCTCCCTGTAATTTGCACCTTGCCAATGGCTGAGACTTTCATATTTTTGGTCAAATAGCAGCCTGCTGTCAGAGTGCCTGCACTCACAAACTGCATTTACAAAACGAATGCAATGTAGCTTAATCTAGAGATTACTACAGAGCAGGGATGGGGAATAAATTCCCAAACGTTTTACTTATTATTCTGTTTTTTTATGAACTCAGTCTGGGTCCCAATTTACTGTTGAGATTTAGAATAGGAGAATACACAAGGTTCAATTTCGAAATTTGGTTGTGCATCAGCAGTTTTCTGTTGTTATATGGGTGACTGACACTCACTCATTTAGCCCATGTCAGCTAAACATTTTTAGATTGGTAAATTAGTATAGCAAGCTTTCTAAACTTGTAGTAACCTAATCATTGTCATATAACTGACCAGGGCCCCATTGATTTTGTTAGTTGCTTTCTCTCAGATATCATACTACCAAAAGGCTAGGGCTCTGACTGCATGTGTGGGTATGGTTGTGGGTACACAGACCCGCAAGCCACTGAGCCCACCCCCATCAACGTTGCCCATCCCTGCTTTAGAGGCAACAAACAATGCAACATACTTTTAAAACACCAGTGTGGGACCTGAAGTCCACATTTTAAAAGAGAATGTCTGTCTTTGGCAACGTTAGTTTCCATGGAAACGGCGGGCTACCTTCACAGGGCTCATAGTCACATGACTATATTATGGCCCCAGGCTACTGTGTTTTTGTTCTAGTGCTCTCGCTCAACCTCTTACCAACTTTCTGCTCCCAAGTAGGCTTACACTTGTTGACCTACTGAGTTTTCCAAAAATCACCAGCTCACCTATTTCCTGCTTTGTTAAATAGGCATGCTGTTAAACAGATAAATAAGTGATGCCCCTTGGTGAATTTATGGTGTGCTGTAATTTGCGAGTTGGAGAGCTTCAAAAACTCAATTTGAATTCACATTAAGCTAAAGCTGTTATTTAACATATCAGAAGGTTAAAATAGAGATAAACATAAGCAATGTTAAGGAATGGAACGTCAAACAAGCCAAGCTACCCCTCTCTTCAACATTTTTCCTGACGAGCCACTGTGGAGCCTAGGGCAGGGGTCGGCAACCCTGGTCATGTTTTTGGTTTAACTGACCTGGAAGACCAGGTGTGTTGAATTTAGGCAATCACTGAACAGATCAATTAGCTCGGTTGGTCAGGTGTGGTGTCGAGTTGGAACAAAATCCTGCAGGACCTGTGGCACTCCAGGAACAGGGTTGTCTCACCCTGAGGTAGTGTAACCAGGCTCAGAGAAGAGACTGTGTCTGTGTAGTGGTGTGATATTAGGAAAGACATGGACAAGGGACTGAACAATGTCTTCCATCATCACCACTCAGCGTCTGCAGTCTGCACTCAGGGACTGACCAGCGTCTTCCATCATCACCACTCAGCGTCTGCAGTCTGCACTCAGGGACTGACCAGCGTCTGCCCTGCCCTAGGGGCTATGATGCACAACAAGTTAGCAGAGTTTCCAATAATGAGTATTTTTGGTCATAATAGAGTAACTACAACAACAGTTGTTGAGTAATCATTAAAAAAAGGAAAGATTTATAGCAATACTGTTGGCAGGAAAATATCATTACCACTTTGATCTGTTTGGATGAAGCAACATCACACTGGTACATTTGCCAAATTCTGGGGATAGTTTGTGTGTAAAAATATAACGAGAGAAAGGAACAAGCATATTGTAAGAGCTTTAGTATTCACCAGAATGTTGAGCGTAAATGTTTATAGGTGAATGCCATGCCAAATACTCTTCTGTATATAATGCACTTTTTTTTATTTCATTTTAAACACAACACTTCATAACAGCTAAGCACATCGTCTCTAATCTGTTTCATTGAGTTAACATCCCTATTTCACAATTCATACAGCTTTCATACCGCTTTCATACAGCATTCAGACCGCTTTCATACAGCATTCATAAAGCATTCATACAGCATTCAGACTGCTTCCATATAGCATTCACACAGCATTCATACAGCTTTCATACAGCATTCAGACCGCTTTCATACAGCATTCATACAACATTCATACAGCTTTCATACAGCATTCACACAGCATTCATACAGCATTCACACAGCATTTACACAGCATTCATACAGCATTCGTACAGCATTCATACAGCATTCATACAGCATTCATACAGCTTTCATACAGCTTTCATACAACGTAAAACTGTCAAGTTCAATTATTCAGCTACTTGAGACAAACAAAGTCAAGGCCATTTTGAACATTTCAGTTCAACATTTAACAGTTCTGCCAAACAATTTTAAGCATACAAAAAAGCAACAAAATATCAGGAAATTAAATAAATAACATTTAAATGACCAAGACAGTGGTTTCATCCAAAACAATTCAAGTCACTAATAACATTTGAATAGCTCTAATCATACCAGTCCACTCTTATGTGGCTGGACCTCTCCATTTAAATCAGTCCTACCTGGCTGAATTAACAGTACATTCCACTGTGTTGTCAAAAAGGCTGGAGGTTAATTCCATTTCAATTCAGTCAATTCTAGAAGTAAACTGAAATTCCCATTTCAAATTCTCTAATTGAAAGGCAATGTGGAAAACTGGATTTGGAATTAACATGGGAATTTCAGTATAACTGAATTGAAATGGAATTGATCCCAACCCTGGTTGTCAAGGCAGGTAGTAAGTGGAGGAGTAGGAACATGCCACCAAATGAGTTGATACATCTCAGACTAAGCCTCATACAGCGGACAGACACATTGTATTCCATCTCTATTCTTCTCTATCAGCTTAAAAAATATTGTTACTCTGTACTTCACAATAAAAGTATGTGGTCAAAATTGTTATAAAACATTGCTTGGTCAGAATGTTACCATCATCAGTACCATAAGTCATAGCGCCTTGCCTCCCACGGGGCACAGACATCAGTTCAACGTCTAGTTTTGATTCACATTTGGTTGAGTTGTCAACTACCGTCCCGTCTCGCCGTGACATTGACAAAAACATTCAACCATGTCATTTGATTTAGTTTAAAAGTTGGTGACTTTTTCCAAATCCAATTAGTTTTCCAATTCAATGTCATCACGTAGATTTTTTGGGGTTAAAATGTAGTGGAAACATTGATTCAACCAGTTTTTACCCAGTGGGCTGTTCCTCCTCAGGCTCTGGCCTGCTGTGATATATAAGTCAGACATTTTGTGCAATTGCTTGATGAAAAAATCAAGTACAATTTGATGTCAGAGTATAAGTCTAAGTATTTTGTACTAGTTTAATGCAGTATCTTCCGTCAGATGGCGTCATTCTAACGCGACGGCGTCTCCAGAAGCCAGTCAGGAGAAGGTAGTGAGCAACAACTAGTGCTCTGTAGTCGAATAGATTCCCTCAGAAACCGGTTAACGCCACTTCAAGCCTCCATCGTTTAAGGAACAGGTAATTCTTCCTAGCTCCATATTAGGTACCAAAGAGCCAGAATCAATTCATAGTCTTTCCTTGATTAACAGCTCTTTTCCCTTTAAAAAAGACAGAGGGTATGTGAAATGGCACCCTAATCTTCATGGGCCCTAGTCAAAAGTAGTGCACTATATAGGGAGAAGGGAACCATTTGTGATGCAGGTATCTGGAAGAGACGAGTGGCAGGGAATAGTTGAGGCTGTGTGGATAACGGCCAGACAGCCAAGGTCAAGAAGTAGGGTGTGTATTGGTCGTATTTCAAGGCTCAAGTGTTTTTCAAATAGTCCTTCAAATAGCATATTTTTCCTAAATTAAGCACGGACTAAAACTCAAACATTTGAAGAGCGGCATCTTCATATAAAGTGAACCACAAATGATTATATCTTTGCATCTCCCATTTCTTCACGGTAAATGTTTTTTTCTTTCAGAAATGAAACGTCCTGTGTATATGGAACAGAATCCACTTCAGGCTAGAAGGGATGAGGATAACATAGAAGAACCACAGCCAATGTCAGTGATGTAACATATGTGGAACAATGTCCTCTTTACCACAACAGCCTGTAGTCGTTTCTCAGTCCTGGGTCATGTCCAGAACACCGTTGCAAAAATGTTTTGAAATGGAAAACAAACATTTATTATTTGACCAGGTCCAGGTATAGATTCTCCATGTTTTAGTCTGTTTTCTTCTTTAAGGAGCCTACTGGACACAACCGTCTTGTCCCGAAGATAAACTGGAGCAAGGGTGTTGATTGTTGCTGCTGTTGTTGTTGTTTGACATATTCACAGTAGAGTGGGACCCTTGGTGGTGTAAGTCATGGAGGGGAAGTGTCTGCTGTCTAAGTTCCACATCTTTGCAGCCCCTGTCCTGGTCCCGCGGGGCCCCAGAGGGGAAACAGGTCCTGGGGACTTGTGCTGGGCTATAGGGGGGCCAGGGAGGCTGGGCGTCCAGTAGTTAATGTAGCTGGCCATCAACAGAGTCAACTCCAAGATCTGGGAGGAGGGAGAGAGGAAGGGGTGGGGGGGAGGAGGAGAGGAGGATGAAGGAGAGGAGAAGAGGGAGAGAAGAGTGGAGGGGACGGGAAGAGGAGAGGAGGATGAAGGTGACGAGAGAGGACACAGAGTAGGGAGGGGGAAATTGTTTTACCATTTGATATTATTGTATTTCATTAGCTCCTAGGGAGCTGGAGGCCCATTTGCTCACATTTAGAAGTTCAGTTTAAAGCCAATGAGAAAACCATAGAAATGACTTGATAGTGATCTGCCTGACATGAATACAGAGGGACCTTATTAGCACGTCCTACAGTAGTAATGTGACTCTATGCTTCGGCCGGGATTCAATCCAACACAGATTAACGACTGGCGGCTCAAGCCAAAACCATCTTTTAAAGTCAATTTCAGTGCACAGGTAACTTATCTGCTTTTTTTTTTTTTTTATCCCTCCC
Source organism: Oncorhynchus kisutch (assembly GCF_002021735.2). Taxonomy (NCBI): domain Eukaryota; kingdom Metazoa; phylum Chordata; class Actinopteri; order Salmoniformes; family Salmonidae; genus Oncorhynchus; species Oncorhynchus kisutch. Next base: position 12,410,416 of record NC_034187.2, read on the forward strand.
TTAGGTTCCTCGGAGGCTGAACACATACAATAGAGAATCAACCTGCTTTCTACATCAGCCCAAGGAAGAGGGTAACCTTCATAAATATATATATATATACACACAGTGCATTCAGAAACTACTGAGACCCCTTGACTACTTCCATATGTTGTTACATTACAGCTTTATTCTGAAATTGATTAAATAGTTTTTTTTCCCTCATCAATCTACGCACAATACCCGATAATGACAAAGCAAAAACAGGTTTAGATTTTTTCCTGAAAATGTATCAAAAATCAAAAACTGAAATGAGGTTAACCTTCCTATATGCTCTCAGAGCGACAGTGAATTTCCAGGCGGACAGAGCCACATAGCAGGAGCTCACCCATAACTCGTCACCCTGGCTCCCTGACACCCTGGCTCCCTGGCTCCCTGGCTCCCTGACACCCTGGCTCCCTGACACCCTGGCTCCCTGGCTCCCTGACTCCCTGGCTCCCTGGCTCCCTGACTCCCTGACTCCCTGGCTCCCTGACACCCTGTCTCCCTGACTCCCTGGCTCCCTGACACCCTGGCTCCCTGGCTCCCTGACACCCTGACTCCCTGGCTCCCTGGCTCCCTGACTCCCTGGCTGCCTGACTCCCTGGCTCCCTGGCTCTCTGGCTCCCTGACTCCCTGGCTCCCTGACTCCCTGGCTCCCTGACTCCCTGGCTCCCTGACTCCCTGGCTCCCTGACTCCCTGGCTCCCTGACTCCCTGGCTCCCTGATCTGTACAGTCAAATCCTACATCAACACCACCACCCACCCTTTACTTTCCAGTCTTTGGAAAATCCAGCCAAAGTAACTGTGTGACCTTAACTTAATCCGAGCGCTGACTGAAAGTTGGCAGAGCTGTTGTGGTCCGTGGTGATTATTATCCACTAATAGTTTTCACTGACCATTTGCACTTGGCCAGAGGTAAAGACCACCTTCTTTAAACATTTCTATGGCCTTACCTTGGGTTTAGCCATAGAGAAGACTATACTTTACCTTGGGTTTAGCCATAGAGAAGACTATACTTTACCTTGGGTTTAGCCACAGAGAAGACTATACTTTACCTTGGGTTTAGCCATAGAGAAGACTATACTTTACCTTGGGTTTAGCCATAGAGAAGACTATACTTTACCTTGGGTTTAGCCATAGAGAAGACTATACTTTACCTTGGGTTTAGCCATAGAGAAGACTATACTTTACCTTGGGTTTAGCCACAGAGAAGACTATACTTTACCTTGGGTTTAGCCATAGAGAAGACTATACTTTACCTTGGGTTTAGCCATAGAGAAGACTATACTTTACCTTGGGTTTAGCCATAGAGAAGACTATACTTTACCTTGGGTTTAGCCATAGAGAAGACTATACTTTACCTTGGGTTTAGCCATAGAGAAGACTATACCTTGGGTTTAGCCATAGAGAAGACTATACCTTGGGTTTGGCAATAGAGAAGACTATACCTTGGGTTTGGACATAGAGAAGACTATACCTTGGGTTTGGACATAGAGAAGACTATACCTTGGGTTTGGACATAGAGAAGACTATACCTTGGGTTTGGACATAGAGAAGACTATACCTTGGGTTTGGACATAGAGAAGACTATACCTTGGGTTTGGACATAGAGAAGACTATACCTTAGGTTTAGCCATAGAGAAGACTATACCTTGGGTTTGGACATAGAGAAGACTATACCTTGGGTTTGGACATAGAGAAGACTATACCTTGGGTTTAGCCATAGAGAAGACTATACCTTGGGTTTGGACATAGAGAAGACTATACCTTGGGTTCGGACATAGAGAAGACTATACCTTGGGTTTGGACATAGAGAAGACTATACCTTGGGTTTGGACATAGAGAAGACTATACCTTGGGTTTGGACATAGAGAAGACTATACCTTGGGTTTGGACATAGAGAAGACTATACCTTAGGTTTAGCCATAGAGAAGACTATACCTTGGGTTTGGACATAGAGAAGACTATACCTTGGGTTTGGACATAGAGAAGACTATACCTTGGGTTTGGACATAGAGAAGACTATACCTTGGGTTTAGCCATAGAGAAGACTATACCTTGGGTTTGGACATAGAGAAGACTATACCTTGGGTTTGGGCATAGAGAAGACTATACCTTGGGTTTAGCCATAGAGAAGACTATACCTTGGGTTTGGACATAGAGAAGACTATACCTTGGGTTTGGACATAGAGAAGACTATACCTTAGGTTTAGCCATAGAGAAGACTATACCTTGGGTTTGGACATAGAGAAGACTATACCTTAGGTTTAGCCATAGAGAAGACTATACCTTGGGTTTGGACATAGAGAAGACTATACCTTGGGTTTGGACATAGAGAAGACTATACCTTAGGTTTAGCCATAGAGAAGACTATACCTTGGGTTTGGACATAGAGAAGACTATACCTTGGGTTTGGACATAGAGAAGACTATACCTTGGGTTTGGGCAATGCGAAGACCAGTTTTTCCACACTCTTCTTCCCTCCACCCTGTTCTTTGGTCTGGCTCACTACCACCATCAGGTCGTCACGGCAACCGCCAAAGGTGATCACTGATTGGTAGGAGTAGGTGACCAGAAGGTGCTGTAAAGGAAAGGATGATTTATTTCAGTAGTTTAAAAGACGTATGTGAATAGGACACTTTTCACATTACCGTGCCAACCTGAACCAAACTGTGCTGGCTTTGATCATTTCTGTTCACTTTTGGTTTGGTTCTGTTCAGTAGTGTCTGTATCATGTCTCTTCCTTTCTTAATAATATTTAAAAAATATCATTTGTTTTTGTTTTTTTTACACTCCAAAAACAAACTTGTACATACAAACAACAACTTACAGACAGACACAAACAAGGACTACGTCCCCTCTGCCCAGACCCGCATGCTCACAACCCCATCTCTAGTGCCTGTTCAAACCTCCATCCCTAGTGCCTGTTCAAACCTCCATCCCTAGTGCCTGGCCACACCTCCATCCCTAGTGCCTGGCCACACCTCCATCCCTAGTGCCTGGCCACACCTCCATCCCTAGTGCCTGGTCAAACCTCCATCCCTAGTGCCTGGCCACACCTCCATCCCTAGTGCCTGGCCACACCTCCATCCCTAGTGCCTGGTCAAACCTCCATCCCTAGTGCCTGGCCACACCTCCATCCCTAGTGCCTGGCCACACCTCCATCCCTAGTGCCTGGCCACACCTCCATCCCTACCATCCCTAGTGCCTGGCCACACCTCCACCCCTAGTGCCTTGCCACACCTCCATCCCTAGTGCCTGGTCACACCTCCACCCCTAGTGCCTGGCCACACCTCCATCCCTAGTGCCTGGCCACACCTCCATCCCTAGTGCTTGGCCACACCTCCATCCCTAGTGCCTGGCCACACCTCCATCCCTAGTGCCTGCATTATTGTTTGCCACTTGGCCTTAAATTGTACCAATTGGTTTTTCTCGGGCGCCCATGCTATTTCAATAAAAAATCATTTGATTTTTCCATTGTGTTAAAGACGGCGGATTGATTGACTTCCATGTTTTTTGTATATGTCTGTTCAAGATGAGTGATGAGAATCATCCAGCCCATTGTGTATCTCACTACACCCCCATATGCCATGTTTTGAAATATGCAGACAGATTAAAAGTGTGTTTACATTGTAATACTTCTGACAGCCAACTTTCTATCTCCACCCAACTACCCAGTAGTTCAACAAATCTCTGTGTCCTGGCCACAGCCACACCGGCAAAGACTTGTAAAAATAAATCCCAAACCTTAAGTCTGAGTGCTCTGAGTCAAATACTTTTCTAACCTGAAAAAAGACAAATAATAACAAAATGATAAAAGTCTGGTTGGATTCTGAGAGGTTGCTGCCTTGGCTTTGATTTTGTTTTCATAATTAGTAATGATATTGAAATATTCTATTCAGATATCTAGAGCTCACTTCTGATGGCAGTCCCTTGATCACTACTGAATCACTGAAATACGCCCTCTTCTGGACACATTTAGTACCAGTAATACCACATATTAGTTGGATTTTAGGCCAGCATGCTATGAAACCTTTACATCATCACTTGAACTATGGTAAATGCGCTAAGGAAGCAGACGTACAAACAGCTACCCAAACAGACACTTACCATGGTATAGTCAAGCACACACAGTCCATCCTCATTGACAGCTAGCCAGACCTGGGACTGCTCTACAGACGACAGGGGTAAAGGCTGCAGACAGAGACAGGGTAGAGGTATGGACTTTTGTAGACACACAGATAATACTAGATACAGGTATATCTGCATTAACATAGGTTTCTATTGGAATGGGGCTCTGCTCTGAGTAAATACTGAAATAACAGGCCTTTCAAAAGGAAAGAGGACCACAACATCTATTTGATTATAGAGATGTCTTCCAAGTCGCTGGAGACACCGAACTCAGATTCAGGAAAGCTGTAAACATACAGCACCACATACACTCTATACTGGACACTTCTGATAGAATACAGAATCAGGAAAACTGTAAACATACAGCACCACATACACTCTATACTGGACACTTCTGATAGAATACAGAATCAGGAAAACTGTAAACATACAGCACCACATACACTCTATACTGGACACTTCTGATAGAATACAGAATCAGGAAAACTGTAAACATACAGCACCACATACACTCTATACTGGACACTTCTGATAGAATACAGAATCAGGAAAACTGGAATGTTTTTTCAGTCTTGTTCCATTCCCACTAACCTTAGCATGGAAGAGCTTGGCACCGAACAATGGCCACTTCCTAGCAACGGTCAGGTAGATTCTGACACACTCTGAGGCACTGCAGCCGCGCAGGACTGACCACTTAGTGGCCAGACGCTCCGATAGATCTCTGAGGGGAGATAGAGGATCAATTATTAATTTGTAAGTAGTTTATAACTCATTATTGAATAAATAGCAGGAGAGCAAATTTAGCTCCCTTTTTGTCAAGTGTGTGTGTGGGTGTGTGTGTGTGTGGGGGTTTGGGTGTATGTGTGTGTGTGTGGGTGGGTGTGTGTATGTGTGTGTGTGTGTGTGTGTGCATGGGTGTGTGTATGCGTGTGTGTTTGCATGGGTGGTTGGGTGTGTGTGTGTGTGTGTGTGTGTGCGTGGGTGGGTGGGGGAATGTGTGTGTGTGGGTGGGTGTGGGTGTGTTTCCATTATTACCTGAGCTGGTCCATGCTGCAGTCTTGTTTGTAGTGCTTGGGGTAGAAGCGTCCCAGGGCCTGTAGGAGGATTTGTTGGGTTTTGGGCTGAGGAGAGCTGCAGCTAGCAGAGGAGGGGGCTGGACGGTCCAGATCCCCATGCTCCACCTGGGGAGGGAGGGTCATTTTAACAATTTGTTTTATTATACATTTTTCTATTTGAGTTCATTTTTGTCTGACAATTTTAAAAACACACGTGTGCAAAAACAAAATAATAGAAAATGACACAATAAGGTGAAAGACCATTGTGGTCACAAACAAACCTTAACGTCATCTGCTGTTCACACAGCATAACCCAAGACACACACACCTGTACCCCTCATACTGTCCCCATCAGTCCCCTCCATCCCTCCAGCACCATGTACTACAGTACCCACAATGCCCCTCTCCTCTCCAAAACCACTGCCCACCTGTGCCATGAGAGCAGCCACCTCCAGAGCCAGCTCCTTGTTGACAGGGAAGTGTCCCTGGTGGACCTCGTCATTCACCTGGTAGGTCAGCAGGAGGCGCTCACGCTCTGTCTCTCCTTTAGCCTGGGCCCGGAAACACAACCTACACAACAGACGTCACACTGGTCAACGCATGATGTCAGCAGCTGGTCTTCATCTCTATGGATGGAGTCAACTAAAACAAGGTCAATCCTACCTGCTCTTGTACATCAGACGGACGATGCGTGTGCCCTCGTATTTCCCAGGATGCAGTTCTTTCAGGGCCTGTTCCCACTTGGAGATGACATCACAGATCTGTTGGCAGGGGTGAGAGGTCAGTCAGTTAACAGGCAGACCCTGGTCCCTCGTACATTATTCCCTAATCCATGTTCTGATTCCACTCTACCCCTCGGTTTACTGTCTTATACTTAGTCACAGGCACTAACACGTGAGGTTGTGTGTGCTGCAATCCATGGCCAGCTACAGTCATGAGCGAGTGTTGGTCCACACGTACTTTGACGCTGGGCTGCAGGCAGTGCTCCAGGTCTCTCCCTGAGGGGTCGTCAGTGAAGAGAGCGAAGCCTGACAGGTGTGGTTTCCTCATGCCCACCCTCTGGGTCAGGGTGCTCAGGAACTCGTCTACTGTGGTGGAGCCATCGAAGCCTACCACCTAAAGGACAGGTAGGACGGGATGGGGGTCACTGAGACATGGCATGAATGACAAATGTGTGTGACTGTGTGTGACTCTGTGGTTGTGTGTGTGTTTGTGTGTGTTTGTGTGCATGCGGATGTGTGATTGTGTGGGTATGTGTGTTTGTGTGCATGCGGATGTGTGATTGTGTGGGTATGTGTGTTTGTGTGCATGCGGATGTGTGATTGTGTGGGTATGTGTGTGTGTGTTTGTGTGCATGCGGATGTGTGATTGTGTGGGTGGAGGAACTATTGAACCCCACCACCTAGGAGACAGGACTGGACAGGAGGGCTCACTGAAAAATGATTACTGAAATGTGTCTGTGTTGCCTGGTAGGTGTGTGTCTGTGTTACCTGGTAGGTTAGTGTGTCTGTGTTACCTGGTAGGTTAGTGTGTCTGTGTTACCTGGTAGGTGTGTCTGTGTTGCCTGGTAGGTGTGTGTCTGTGTTACCTGGTAGGTGAATGTGTGTGTGTTACCTGGTAGGTGTGTCTGTGTTGCCTGGTAGGTGAATGTGTGTGTATTACCTGGTAGGTGTGTGTCTGTGTTACCTGATAGGTGAATGTGTGTGTGTTACCTAGTAGGTGAATGTGTGTGTGTTACCTGGTAGGTGAATGTGTGTGTGTTACCTGGTAGGTGAATGTGTGTATGTTACCTGGTAGGTGAATGTGTGTGTGTTACCTGGTAGGTGAATGTGTGTGTGTTACCTGGTAGGTGAATGTGTGTGTGTTACCTGGTAGGTGAATGTGTGTGTGTTACCTGGTAGGTGAATGTGTGTGTGTTACCTGGTAGGTGTGTGTCTGTGTTACCTGGTAGGTGAATGTGTGCGTACATGTGTGTTACCTGATAGGTGATGTTCATAAAGTGGACAGGGATGCTGAAGGGTAGTGAGTGGTGGTAAGGGTTCCTCAGCAGGATAGACAGGACCTCCATACGTGATGGTTTTGCCTCTCTCTCTCCATTCTGCAGGGTACGCTCTACAGACCTCTGACAGTACACAGCATACTTCCCCACCTCACTCCTACACACATGGAGACAGAGAGATGAGAGAGATGAGAGAGATGAGAGAGATGAGAGAGAGATGAGAGAGATGAGAGAGATGAGAGAGAGAGAGAGAGAGAGAGAGAGAGAGAGAGAGAGAGAGAGAGATCACTGTGAAGGTTTGATGTTTTCTGCTCAGGAAAGTAAGGATGGTGTGTGTGTACCTGGGGTCTGCATGACGCTGCAGATACTGTCTGAGGTACCACAGGAAGTGTTGCTGAGGCAGAAAGAGAGCCACACACACAGCCAACAGCTGCCAGCACTGAGGAGAGGACAGACAGACAGACAGATCACTACAATGTAAACAATACCTGAGAAAAAAAAACGAACTATGACAGAATAGCTTCTTGTGTTACTATGACAGGTAACACAACATCCCTAGATACAGTGAGGGAGGAGTTGTGTGGTGTGTAACGTACCTGAGTGAGGGAGGAGTTGTGGTGTGTAACGTACCTGAGTGAGGGAGGAGTTGTGGTGTATAACGTACCTGAGTGAGGGAGGAGTTGTGTGGTGTGTAACGTACCTGAGTGAGGGAGGAGTTGTGTGGTGTGTAACGTACCTGAGTGAGGGAGGAGTTGAGGTGTGTAACGTACCTGAGTGAGGGAGGAGTTGTGGTGTGTAACCGTCCTGAATGAGGGAGGAGTTGTGTGGTGTGTAACGTACCTGAGTGAGGGAGGAGTTGTGTGGTGTGTAACGTACCTGAGTGAGGGAGGAGTTGTGTGGTGTGTAACGTACCTGAGTGAGGGAGGAGTTGTGTGGTGTGCGGCGGTTGGTCTGTTTAATCAGCTGACAGTACATCTCGTTCTGGAGCTCTGGGTGCGTCAGACACACCTGCAATGCATTCTGGGCCAGGGACATGTGGTAGTCAATGGAGGGAGACTCCACCAGTACGTTGATGAACAGCTGACAGGACTGAAGAGCAAAAGAGCAGAAAAGTAAATAAATATAAACAGTATGGGGATGAGGTAGGTAAATTGGGTGGGCTATTTACCGATAGACTATGTACAGCTGCAGCGATCGGTTAGCTGCTCAGATAGCAGATGTTTGAAGTTGGTGAGGGATATAAAAGTCTCCAACTTCAGCGATTTTTGCAATTCGTTCCAGTCACAGGCAGCAGAGAACTGGAACGAAAGGCGGCCAAATGAGGTGTTGGCTTCAGGGATGATCAGTGAGATACACCTGCTGGAGCGCGTGCTACGGGTGGGTGTTGCCATCGTGACCAGTGAACTAAGATAAGGTGGAGCTTTACCTAGCATGGACTTGTAGATGACCTGGAGCCAGTGGGTCTGGCGACGAATATGTAGCGAGGGCCAGCCGACTAGAGCATACAGGTCGCAGTGGTGGGTGCTGTAAGGTGCTTTAGTAACAAAACGGATGGCACTGTGATAAACTGCATCCAGTTTGCTGAGTAGAGTAGAGTATTGGAAGCTATTTTGTAGATGACATCGCCAAAGTCGAGGATCGGTAGGATAGTCAGTTTTACTAGGGTAAGTTTGGCGGCGTGAGTGAAGGAGGCTTTGTTGCGGAATAGAAAGCCCACTCTAGATTTGATTTTAGATTGGAGATGTTTGATATGAGTCTGGAAGGAGAGTTTACAGTCTAGCCAGACACCTAGGTACTTATAGATGTCCACATATTCTAGGTCGGAACCATCCAGGGTGGTGATGCTAGTCGGGCGTGCTGGTGCAGGCAGCGAACGGTTGAAAAGAATTTGGTTTTACTAGCGTTTAAGAGCAGTTGGAGGCCACGGAAGGGGTGTTGTATGGCATTGAAGCTCGTTTGGAGGTTAGATAGCACAGTGTCCAAGGAAGGGCCGGAAGTATACATAATGGTGTCGTCTGCGTAGAGGTGGATCAGGGAATCGCCCGCAGCAAGAGCAACATCATTGATATATACAGAGAAAAGAGTCGGCCCGAGAATTGAACCCTGTGGCACCCCCATAGAGACTGCCAGAGGACCGGACAACATGCCCTCCGATTTGACACACTGAACTCTGTCTGCAAAGTAGTTGGTGTACCAGGCAAGGCAGTCATTAGAAAAACCGAGGCTACTGAGTCTGCCGATAAGAATATGGCGATTGACAGAGTCGAAAGCCTTGGCCAGTTCGATGAAGACGGCTGCACAGTACTGTCTTTTATCGATGGCGGTTATGATATCGTTTAGTACCTTGAGCCTTGAGCGTGGCTGAGGTGCACCCGTGACCGGCTCGGAAACCAGATTGCACAGCGGAGAAGGTACGGTGTGATTCGAGATGGTCAGTGACCTGTTTGTTGACTTGGCTTTCGAAGTCCTTAGATAGGCATGGCAGGATGGATATAGGTCTGTAACAGTTTGGGTCCAGGGTGTCTCCCCCTTTCGGATGTATTTTATGAAGGTTGATTTGTAGATCAGTGGCTCTGTGCAGTCAGACTGAAATGTAGTCAATCAATCTTTAACGAGCTCAGTGTAGTCAATCAATCTTTAACGAGCTCAATGTAGTCAATCAATCTTTAACGAGCTCAATGTAGTCAATCAATCTTTAACGAGCTCAATGTAGTCAATCAATCTTTAACGAGCTCAATGTGGTCAATCAATCTTTAACGAGCTCAATGTAGTCAATCAATCTTTAACGAGCTCAATGTAGTCAATCAATCTTTAACGAGCTCAATGTAGTCAATCAATCTTTAACGAGCTCAATGTAGTCAATCAATCTTTAACGAACTCAATGTAGTCAATCAATCTTTAACGAGCTCAATGTAGTCAATCAATCTTTAACGAGCTCAAGCCATGTCAGTGTTATACCTGTTTACAACCAGAAGGTGGAGGCAAACATACATAGAGATAGAGTTCCAAGTTGTATGAGTCGTATGTACGGGATACACATGGCATAAACCGTCCAACTAAATGTTTACCTACATGTTTGTTCTTGACAATACAACAACCATGAGGTATAATAAAAGGTAAGATTATAAACATAAAGTCAATTATGTTCGTATTGTAGACCACCCCTCAAACAGAGCTATAGTAATGAAAGTCCGGACCTGGCCATTCTGCCGCCCTCCTCATATAACCCCGCAAAACTAGAATAGTCCCCGTAAGCAAAATGACGTTGAAAATACATATTTTACCCGAATGTTGAAATTGAGTTTGGTTATTTGAATTACCTTTTTCACATGCTTTTTAAAAGAGAGGTTGGAATCAAGTATGATGCCAAGGTACTTAAAATCGGATACCACCTGGAGCTTCTCCCCTGACACATAGACATCTGGCTCAGTAGCATCTGTTGCCCTCTTTGTGAAGAACATGCAAACAGTTTTTTTCACATTGAGATGCAAACACGAGTCACTGAGCCACTTTGTAACCTGGACCATTACAGTAGTGAGTTCTTGTGCAGCTTGTTGTTTGCTCTTTGCATGCACATATATCACTGTATCATCTGCATACATTTGAACTTCAGACCCAGTACAGACAGAAATGAAGTTACTTTTCAGTTCTGAATGAAGGTCCAAAAATACATCATTTATAGACGTCGATGTTTGAACTTAAATCAAGACCGGTCCAGACCGAACAAAATCTTTACCTAAAATATATGTCTATGATTGGTTAAGATTTACATCTGTGGACGTGGAAATCAAGGCCGGTCCGGATTGCAATAAAAAAAGACGTCCAAATGACGTCGCCGTCGGCCTGGGCTTTTAACATGTCAGCTTCTTTATTGGGCACCATTTAGGTCAGGCTATTTGATCGGAGAAACCTGCATGATGTCAAAGTGTCTCATTACATTGTCATTACATTATATATCCAGCCTGTCGGCTACAGAAAAGCCAAAATACTCTTTCTACCATATCCTATACCTATATGATTTATGTTAGACCATTTTTTTGACAGAACGCTGGTGGAGCGCTGCAGAGATCCACCTCTCCAACAGAACCCTGGAGAGGCACGCTGGGAATGGACAAGATTGATATTTTGCGCTCCTGCCTTATCAAAAGGTGCCATTGGCGCTCACCTAAAAAGCCCATATGCCACTGGTTTAGAGAAATGGTCATTGTTTTTGGGCAGAATGATGTGAGTTTTTTTTGTGTTGATTCATGTGTTGGTCAGTTTGGCTGGGAAAACACCACCCTTGTCAATCTGCTGCCATAGGCAGCCACCTAATCCTAACTAATGGGCGGCCCGGCCCAGCATGCACAAACTTCAGTGGGTTTCCTACTTGGACACACATTCCAAGTTTAACAGGTGCATCCAAGTCAGGAGGAAAACTAGTCTGTCACTGCTTGAGGGGAACAGGAAAATGTTAGAAGGATCAAGGCTCTGTCTCACTCCCTGTCTCACTCCCTGTCTCACTCCCTGTCCCCGTCCCTGTCTGTCTCACTCCCTGTCCCCATCCCTGACTGTCTCACTCCCTGTCCCCGTCCCTGTCTGTCTCACTCCCTGTCCCCGTCCCTGTCTGTCTCACTCCCTGTCCCCGTCCCTGTCTGTCTCACTCCCTGTCCCCGTCCCTGTCTGTCTCCCCCCCCATCCCTGTCTGTCTCACTCCCTGTCCCCATCCCTGTCTGTCCCACTCCCTGTCCCTGTCTGTCTCACTCCCTGTCCCTGTCCCCGTCTGTCTCACTCCCTGTCCCTGTCCCCGTCTGTCTCACTCCCTGTCCCCGTCCCTGTCTGTCTCACTCCCTGTCCCTGTCCCTGTCTGTCTCACTCCCTGTCCCCATCCCTGTCTGTCTCACTCCCTGTCCCCGTCCCTGTCTGTCTCACTCCCTGTCCCCGTCCCTGTCTGTCTCACTCCCCATCCCATTCCTGTCTTTGTGTCACTCCCTGTCCCCGTCCCTGTCTGTCTCACTCCCCATCCCATCCCTGTCTGTCTCACTCCCCATCCCATCCCTGTCTGTCTCACTCCCCATCCCGTCTTTGTCTCACTCCCCATCCCATCCCTGTCTGTCTCACTCCCCATCCCGTCTTTGTCTCACTCCCTGTCCCATCCCTGTCTGTCTCACTCCCTGTCCCCATCCCTGTCTGTCTCACTCCCTGTCCCCATCCCTGTCTGTCTCACTCCCTGTCTGTTTCACTCCCCATCCCATCCCTGTCTTTGTGTCACTCCCTGTCCCCGTCCCTGTCTGTCTCACTCCCTGTCCCCGTCCCTGTCTGTTTCACTCCCCATCCCATCCCTGTCTTTGTGTCACTCCCTGTCCCCGTCCCTGTCTGTCTCACTCCCTGTCCCCGTCCCTGTCTGTCTCACTCCCCATCTCATCCCTGTCTGTCTCACTCCCTGTCCCGTCCCTGTCTGTCTCACTCCCTGTCTGTCTCACTCCCCATCCGATCCCTGTCTGTCTCACTCCCCATCCCATCCCTGTCTGTCTCACTCCCTGTCCCAGTTCCTGTCTGTCTCACTCCCCATCCCATCCCTGTCTTTGTCTCACTGTCTGTCACACTCCCCATCCCATCCCTGTCTGTCTCACTCCCTGTCCCCGTCCCTGTCTGTCTCACTCCCCATCCCATCCCTGTCTTTGTCTCACTGTCTGTCACACTCCCCATCCCATCCCTGTCTGTCTCACTCCCTGTCCCCGTCCCTGTCACACTCCCCATCCCATCCCTGTCTGTCTCACTCCCTGTCCCTGTCCCCGTCTGTCTCACTCCCTGTCCCTGTCCCCGTCTGTCTCACTCCCTGTCCCCGTCCCTGTCTGTCTCACTCCCTGTCCCTGTCCCTGTCTGTCTCACTCCCTGTCCCCATCCCTGTCTGTCTCACTCCCTGTCCCCGTCCCTGTCTGTCTCACTCCCTGTCCCCGTCCCTGTCTGTCTCACTCCCCATCCCATTCCTGTCTTTGTGTCACTCCCTGTCCCCGTCCCTGTCTGTCTCACTCCCCATCCCATCCCTGTCTGTCTCACTCCCCATCCCGTCTTTGTCTCACTCCCCATCCCATCCCTGTCTGTCTCACTCCCTGTCCCCATCCCTGTCTGTCTCACTCCCTGTCCCCATCCCTGTCTGTCTCACTCCCTGTCTGTTTCACTCCCCATCCCATCCCTGTCTTTGTGTCACTCCCTGTCCCCGTCCCTGTCTGTCTCACTCCCTGTCCCCGTCCCTGTCTGTTTCACTCCCCATCCCATCCCTGTCTTTGTGTCACTCCCTGTCCCCGTCCCTGTCTGTCTCACTCCCTGTCCCCGTCCCTGTCTGTCTCACTCCCCATCTCATCCCTGTCTGTCTCACTCCCTGTCCCGTCCCTGTCTGTCTCACTCCCTGTCTGTCTCACTCCCCATCCGATCCCTGTCTGTCTCACTCCCCATCCCATCCCTGTCTGTCTCACTCCCTGTCCCAGTCCCTGTCTGTCTCACTCCCCATCCCATCCCTGTCTTTGTCTCACTGTCTGTCACACTCCCCATCCCATCCCTGTCTGTCTCACTCCCTGTCCCCGTCCCTGTCTGTCTCACTCCCCATCCCATCCCTGTCTTTGTCTCACTGTCTGTCACACTCCCCATCCCATCCCTGTCTGTCTCACTCCCTGTCCCCGTCCCTGTCACACTCCCCATCCCATCCCTGTCTGTCTCACTCCCTGTCCCCGTCCCTGTCTGTCTCACTCCCCATCCCATCCCTGTCTTTGTCTCACTCCCTGTCCCCGTCCCTGTCTTTGTCTCACTCCCCATCCCATCCCTGTCTTTGTCTCACTGTCTGTCACACTCCCCATCCCATCCCTGTCTGTCTCACTCCCTGTCCCCGTCCCTGTCACACTCCCCATCCCATCCCTGTCTGTCTCACTCCCTGTCCCTGTCCCCGTCTGTCTCACTCCCTGTCCCTGTCCCCGTCTGTCTCACTCCCTGTCCCCGTCCCTGTCTGTCTCACTCCCTGTCCCTGTCCCTGTCTGTCTCACTCCCTGTCCCCATCCCTGTCTGTCTCACTCCCTGTCCCCGTCCCTGTCTGTCTCACTCCCTGTCCCCGTCCCTGTCTGTCTCACTCCCCATCCCATTCCTGTCTTTGTGTCACTCCCTGTCCCCGTCCCTGTCTGTCTCACTCCCCATCCCATCCCTGTCTGTCTCACTCCCCATCCCGTCTTTGTCTCACTCCCCATCCCATCCCTGTCTGTCTCACTCCCTGTCCCCATCCCTGTCTGTCTCACTCCCTGTCCCCATCCCTGTCTGTCTCACTCCCTGTCTGTTTCACTCCCCGTCCCATCCCTGTCTTTGTGTCACTCCCTGTCCCCGTCCCTGTCTGTCTCACTCCCTGTCCCCGTCCCTGTCTGTTTCACTCCCCATCCCATCCCTGTCTTTGTGTCACTCCCTGTCCCCGTCCCTGTCTGTCTCACTCCCTGTCCCCGTCCCTGTCTGTCTCACTCCCCATCTCATCCCTGTCTGTCTCACTCCCTGTCCCGTCCCTGTCTGTCTCACTCCCTGTCTGTCTCACTCCCCATCCGATCCCTGTCTGTCTCACTCCCCATCCCATCCCTGTCTGTCTCACTCCCTGTCCCAGTCCCTGTCTGTCTCACTCCCCATCCCATCCCTGTCTTTGTCTCACTGTCTGTCACACTCCCCATCCCATCCCTGTCTGTCTCACTCCCTGTCCCCGTCCCTGTCTGTCTCACTCCCCATCCCATCCCTGTCTTTGTCTCACTGTCTGTCACACTCCCCATCCCATCCCTGTCTGTCTCACTCCCTGTCCCCGTCCCTGTCACACTCCCCATCCCATCCCTGTCTGTCTCACTCCCTGTCCCCGTCCCTGTCTGTCTCACTCCCCATCCCATCCCTGTCTTTGTCTCACTCCCTGTCCCCGTCCCTGTCTGTCACACTCCCCATTTCATCCCTGTCTGTCTCACTCCCTGTCCCCGTCCCTGTCTGTCTCACTCCCTGTCCCCGTCCCTGTCTGTCTCACTCCCTGTCCCTGTCCCTGCCTGTCTCACTCCCCATCCCATCCCCGTCTTTGTGTCACTCCCTGTCTCCGTCCCTGTCTGTCTCACTCCCCATCCCATCCCTGTCTGTCTCACTCCCCATCCCGTCTTTGTCTCACTCCCTGTCCCTGTGCCTGTCTGTCTCATTCCCTGTCCCCGTCCCTGTCTGTCTCACTCCCCATCCCATCCCTGTCTTTGTGTCACTCCCTGTCCCTGCCTGTCTCACTCCCCATCCCATCCCTGTCTTTGTGTCACTCCCTGTCCCCGTCCCTGTCTGTCTCACTCCCCATCCCATCCATGTCTGTCTCACTCCCCATCCCGTCTTTGTCTCACTCCCTGTCCCCGTCCCTGTCTGTCTCACTCCCTGTCCCCGTCCCTGTCTGTATCACTCCCCATCCCATCCCTGTCTTTGTGTCACTCCCTGTCCCTGTCTGTCTCACTCCCCATCCCATCCCTGTCTTTGTGTCACTCCCTGTCCCCGTCCCTGTCCGTCTCACTCCCCATCCAATCCCTGGCTGTCTCACTCCCCATCCCATCTTTGTCTCACTCCCTGTCCCCGTCCCTGTCTGTCTCACTCCCTGTCTGTCACACTCCCCATCCCATCCCTGTCTGTCTCACTCCCCATCCCATCCCTGTCTTTGTCTCACTCCCTGTCCCCGTCCCTGTCTGTCTCACTCCCTGTCTGTCACACTCCCCATCCCATCCCTGTCTGTCTCATTCCCCATCCCATCCCTGTCTTCGTCTCACTCCCTGTCCCCGTCCCTGTCTGTCTCACTCCCCATCCCATCCCTGTCTTTGTCTCACTCCCTGTCACACTCCCCATCCCATCCCTGTCTGTCTCACTCCCTGTCCCATCCCTGTCTTTGTCTCACTCCCTGTCCCCGTCTGTCACACTCCCCATCCCATCCCTGTCTCACTCCCTGTCCCTGTCCCTGCCTGTCTCACTCCCCATCCCATCCCTGTCTTTGTGTCACTCCCTGTCCCCGTCCCTGTCTGTCTCACTCCCTGTCTGTCACACTCCCCATCCCATGCCTGTCTGTCTCACTCCCAAACCCATCCCTGTCTTCGTCTCACTCCCTGTCCCCGTCCCTGTCTGTCTCACTCCCCATCCCATCCCTGTCTTTGTCTCACTCCCTGTCACACTCCCCATCCCATCCCATTGTCTCACTCCCTGTCCCCGTCTGTCACACTCCCCATCCCATCCCTGTCTCACTCCCTGTCCCCGTCCCTGTCTGTCTCACTCCCCATCCCATCCCTGTCTGTCTCACTCCCTGTCCCGTCCCGGTCTGTCTCACTCCCTGTCTGTCTCACTCCCCATCCGATCCCTGTCTGTCACACTCCCCATCCCATCCCTGTCTGTCTCACTCCCTGTCCCCGTCCCTGTCTGTCTCACTCCCTGTCCCCGTCCCTGTCTGTCTCACTCCCCATCCCATCCCTGTCTTTGTCTCACTGTCTGTCACACTCCCCATCCCATCCCTGTCTGTCTCACTCCCTGTCCCCGTCCCTGTCACACTCCCCATCCCATCCCTGTCTGTCTCACTCCCTGTCCCTGTCTGTCTCACTCCCCATCCCATCCCTGTCTTTGTCTCACTCCCTGTCCCCGTCCCTGTCTGCCACACTCCCCATCCCATCCCTGTCTGTCTCACTCCCTGTCCCCGTCCCTGTCTGTCTCACTCCCTGTCCCCGTCCCTGTCTGTCTCACTCCCTGTCCCTGTCCCTGCCTGTCTCACTCCCCATCCCATCCCCGTCTTTGTGTCACTCCCTGTCCCCGTCCCTGTCTGTCTCACTCCCCATCCCATCCCTGTCTGTCTCACTCCCCATCCCGTCTTTGTCTCACTCCCTGTCCCTGTCCCTGTCTGTCTCACTCCCTGTCCCCGTCCCTGTCTGTCTCACTCCCCATCCCATCCCTGTCTTTGTGTCACTCCCTGTCCCTGCCTGTCTCACTCCCCATCCCATCCCTGTCTTTGTGTCACTCCCTGTCCCCGTCCCTGTCTGTCTCACTCCCCATCCCATCCCTGTCTGTCTCACTCATCATCCCGTCTTTGTCTCACTCCCTGTCCCCGTCCCTGTCTGTCTCACTCCCTGTCCCCGTCCCTGTCTCTATCACTCCCCATCCCATCCCTGTCTTTGTGTCACTCCCTGTCCCTGTCCCTGCCTGTCTCACTCCCCATCACATCCCTGTCTTTGTGTCACTCCCTGTCCCCGTCCCTGTCTGTCTCACTCCCCATCCAATCCCTGGCTGTCTCACTCCCCATCCCATCTTTGTCTCACTCCCTGTCCCCGTCCCTGTCTGTCTCACTCCCTGTCTGTCTCACTCCCTGTCTGTCTCACTCCCCATCCCATCCCTGTCTTTGTCTCACTCCCTGTCCCCGTCCCTGTCTGTCTCACTCCCTGTCTGTCACACTCCCCATCCCATCCCTGTCTGTCTCACTCCCCATCCCATCCCTGTCTTCGTCTCACTCCCTGTCCCCGTCCCTGTCTGTCTCACTCCCCATCCCATCCCTGTCTTTGTCTCACTCCCTGTCACACTCCCCATCCCATCCCTGTCTGTCTCACTCCCTGTCCCATCCCTGTCTTTGTCTCACTCCCTGTCCCCGTCTGTCACACTCCCCATCCTATCCCTGTCTCACTCCCTGTCCCCGTCCCTGTCTGTCTCACTCCCCATCCCATCCCTGTCTTTGTCTCACTCCCTGTCCCCGTCCCTGTCTGTAACACTCCCCATCCCATCCCTGTCTGTCTCACTCCCTGTCCCCATCCCTGTCTTTGTCTCACTCCCTGTCTCTGTCTGTCTCACTCCCCATCCCATCCCTGTCTTTGTGTCACTCCCTGTCCCTGCCTGTCTCACTCCCCATCGCATCCCTGTCTTTGTGTCACTCCATGTCCCCGTCCCTGTCTGTCTCACTCCCTGTCTGTCACACTCCCCATCCCATGTCTGTCTGTCTCACTCCCCATCCCATCCCTGTCTTCGTCTCACTCCCTGTCCCCGTCCCTGTCTGTCTCACTCCCCATCCCATCCCTGTCTTTGTCTCACTCCCTGTCCCTGTCCCTGTCACACTCCCCATCCCATCCCTGTCTGTCTCACTCCCTGACCCTGTCCCACTCCCTGTCCCCTCCCTGTCTCACTCCCCATCCCTATCCCTGTCCCTATCCCTGTCACAATCTTTATCCCTGTCCCACTCCCTGTCCGTATCCCTGTCACACTCATTATCCCTGTCCCACTCCCTGTCCGTATCCCTGTCACACTCATTATCCCTGTCCCACTCCCTGTCTGTATCCCTGTCACACTCATTATCCCTGTCCCACTCCCTGTCCGTATCCCTGTCACAGTCATTATCCCTGTCACACTCCCTATCCCTGTCCCACTCCCTGTCACACTCCCTATCCCTGTCCTTGTCTCACTCCCTTCCTCTGTCCCACTCCCTATCCCTGTCCCACTCCCTGCCCATGTCCCACTCCCTTCCTCTGTCCCACTCCCTATCCCTGTCCCACTCTCTATCCCTGTCCCACTCCCTGCCCATGTCCTACTCCCTTCCTCTGTCCCACTCCCAGCCCTGTCCCACTCCCTGCCCATGTCCCACTCCCTTCCTCTGTCCCACTCCCTATCCCTGTCCCACTCCCTGCCCATGCCCCCCCCCCCCTGTCCCAATCCCGCTGTGCTGTCTGTCTGTCCCACTCCCTCATCCGACTATTACATCCACAGAGACGGTCTCTGACCCCCTAACAAGAACAAGGACATGAGGAACATTATCTCTCTTCCACACTTCTAATGAGCCTCCGAGGCTTTGATCTGTGAGTTGCAGTAGGGTGGAGGGGCATGGAGCACATCCAAGAGGAGAGGGGGTGATGGACAGAGAAGGGGAAGCCCCTAACAGACAGACAGGCTGGGGGTCTCCGTCAGATCAGCAGACAGGAGAAGAGAAAGACACAGGGATTTGAAGAAATACAAAGGAAAGAGTAAGTAATGAAGGGACCGACCTTGAAGAGTTTGAGGGCTTCAGTCTGCAGAGCTTCAGAGGGTAGAGTGGTGAGAGGGGAGCGCAGGCCGTCTTTACAGAAACATAGAGACTCACTCCTCCACAACGCAGAGTCTGAGAGAAGACAGACAGACAGACAGACACACACACACACACACACACAGATTGACCAGAAACAGACTTACTTGAGCCCAGTCATTAACACTAACTGCAGATTGCAGACTGGATCAAGAGATTTCAGTAGTCTGTCCTGGTTAATGTAACATGAAAGAGCTACTGACTGAATCTGAAACCTTATGTGATACAGTATAGCACATGCTAGACCAGTCTGTTAACCCCTAGTCTATCTTCAAGGCATTGCTAGACATTAACCTTCTCAAGTAGTGTACTTGTCTGTGGTGTTGACAGACAGACTGAGTTGAATGATTAGATGACTTACCTGGATCTCCCTCTACGTCTAGGAGGTTCCCGACCAGCTGCTCGTACTCTGTGCCCACCTTGAAGCTGGCACTGCTGCCTGCCGCGACTGTCAGGTGGTACAGCCAGGTGTCCTGTACAGAAAGGATGGAGGAGATAATGGAAACAGGTAAGTCTGTGGGTTGTAACTTACAATTATGGGAAATTAGGGGTGTTTGAATAAGTGTATTTTTAGGGTGCTGTACATTCACTTGGTGCCTATGAGCAGGTAGGTGGGGTGGGGTGGGGGGGTTATGGGTAGTTTAGTTTGTACTGTACTGTACCTTCTCTTACTTGGTACCTATGAGCAAGTAGGTGAAGGGGTGTATGGGTAGTGTAGTTTTAGAGTTCTGTACCTTCCCTTGCAGTGAGGGGGTATATGGGTAGTGTAGTTTTAGAGTTCTGTACCTTCCCTTGCAGTGAGGGGGTATATGGGTAGTGTAGTTTAGGGGTGCTGTACCTTGTCTTGCAGTGAGGGGGTATATGGGTAGTGTAGTTTACAGGTGCTGTACCTTCCCTTGCAGTGAGGGGGTATATGGGTAGTGTAGTTTTAGAGTTCTGTACCTTCCCTTGCAGTGAGGGGGTATATGGGTAGTGTAGTTTAGTTTAGGGGTGCTGTACCTTGTCTTGCAGTGAGGGGGTATATGGGTAGTGTAGTTTAGGGGTGCTGTACCTTGTCTTGCAGTGAGGGGGTATATGGGTAGTGTAGTTTACAGGTGCTGTACCTTCTCTTGCAGTGATGGGGTATATGGGTAGTGTAGTTTACAGGTGCTGTACCTTCTCTTGCTTGGTCCCTATGAGCAGGTAGGTGGGGCTCTGCTCTCTGGGGTGGACCACTAGGGTACAGTGAGATGACAAGAAGCCACGCCCACCGGCCTCGTAGTCCTCGTCAGAGTCACATGACCTGTCCACCTCCTCCACCACCGCCTCACACATCCGCAGCTGGCCTAGGGGGAGCTGAGAGGTGACAAACGCATACAGTATACACACACACACAGTTAGAGTGTGTGTATATAATATAATGATATTCAGTTTTTACTACAGATATAGACTGTCAACAGTAATGACACTGACATAATGAGGGTAAATTTAGGAGGAATTTAAACCTTGTCATCCTGGTTCCTGTAATAATAGAAGACCTTGTTGACCAGAGAGCACCATACCAGCTTAGAGTGGCCATGCTTCACCTGGAGGAGAGAGACAGAGTGTGAGAGAAAGAGAAGAGAGAGAGGGAGAGACAGAGAAGAGAGAGAGACAGAGTGTGAGAGAAAGAGAAGAGAGAGAGGGAGAGTGCGTGAGAGAGATAGAGAGAGACAGAGTGTGAGAGAAAGAGAAGAGAGAGGGGGAGAGCGAGAGACAGAGACAGAGAAGAGAGAGAGAGAGTGCATGAGAGAGATAGAAAGAGACAGAGGAGAATGTGTGAGGTTTATAGATTCAATACCACTCAGACTGTATATAATATTTCTAATTTGAACAGCAGGCTGCAGTAGAGAGTGGATGTGTGTGGACTACTGGCTTCATCTCATGACTCATAATCCTAGCTGTACATCTCTTCATCGGGGTCGAAGGTCAAATATGCAGAGAGAGAGGTAGTGAACCAACTCCATCACTCCAGAGTTCTGAGGTGCATAACG
Source organism: Oncorhynchus kisutch (assembly GCF_002021735.2). Classification (NCBI taxonomy): domain Eukaryota; kingdom Metazoa; phylum Chordata; class Actinopteri; order Salmoniformes; family Salmonidae; genus Oncorhynchus; species Oncorhynchus kisutch. Next base: position 12,431,710 of record NC_034187.2, read on the forward strand.
TCACAGATAGTTGATCTGTCAGTCAGTCATCACACACCTCTGTGATCTAGGGGTCTCCTAGCCCCAGTCTCAACCATACTGACAGACACACCTCTGTGATCTAGGGGTCTCCTAGCCCCAGTCTCAACCATACTGACAGACACACCTCTGTGATCTAGGGGTCTCCTAGCCCCAGTCTCAACCATACTGACAGACACACCTCTGTGATCTAGGGGTCTCCTAGCCCCAGTCTCAACCATACTGACAGACAAACCTCTGTGATCTAGGGGTCTCCTAGCCCCAGTCTCAACCATACTGACAGACACACCTCTGTGATCTAGGGGTCTCCTAGCCCCAGTCTCAACCATACTGACAGACACACCTCTGTGATCTAGGGGTCTCCTAGTCCCAGTCTCAAGCATACTGACAGATACACCTCTGTGACCTAGGGGTCTCCTAGCCCCAGTCTCAACCATACTGACAGACACACCTCTGTGATCTAGGGGTCTCCTAGCCCCAGTCTCAACCATACTGACAGACACACCTCTGTGATCAAGGGGTCTCCTAGCCCCAGTCTCAACCATACTGACAGACACACCTCTGTGATCTAGGGGTCTCCTAGCCCCAGTCTCAACCATACTGACAGACACACCTCTGTGATCTAGGGGTCTCCTAACCCCAGTCTCAACCATACTGACAGACAAACCTCTGTGATCTAGGGGTCTCCTAGCCCCAGTCTCAACCATACTGACAGACACACCTCTGTGATCTAGGGGTCTCCTAGCCCCAGTCTCAACCATACTGACAGACACACCTCTGTGATCTAGGGGTCTCCTAGCCCCAGTCTCAAGCATACTGACAGACACACCTCTGTGACCTAGGGGTCTCCTAGCCCCATTCTCAACCATACTGACAGACACACCTCTGTGATCTAGGGGTCTCCTAGCCCCAGTCTCAACCATACTGACAGACACACCTCTGTGATCAAGAGGTCTCCTAGCCCCAGTCTCAACCATACTGACAGACACACCTCTGTGATCTAGGGGTCTCCTAGCCCCAGTCTCAACCATACTGACAGACACACCTCTGTGATCAAGGGGTCTCCTAGCCCCAGTCTCAACCATACTGACAGACACACCTCTGTGATCAAGGGGTCTCCTAGCCCCAGTCTTAACCATACTGACAGACACACCTCTGTAGAGAAGGGGGGGTATCACTCAAACATCATCATCCCCTGATCAGTAAGGGGTCCTAACTCTAGCCGTGTCACATGGTGAATTAGCTGTCCAGGAATCTGCCTGAAGTGAAAGCCTTCCACCAATCTGTCTCTTTCTCTTACAGTGGGAAGAATGGCTAGTTTAAACTTCACGGTGTCCTAATAAGAAACATATTGTTGATGTAATAGATATTGGGTGAGAATAGCTTTATTTTTGTATTGCCTTTGTAATAAGAGTTGTCCTTCCATCAAAAAGGCAAGTTAAAAGCTTCCATTAAAAAGGCAAGTTAAAAGTTTCCATTAAAACTGTGTTTTGGGGGCCTGGCGCAGCGTTCTAAGGCACTGCATTGCTGTACTTGAGGCGCCACTACAGACCCGGGTTCGATCCCAGGCTGTGTCACAGCTGGGAGATCCATGAGACGGCTCACAATTGGCCGAGCTTCGTTAGGGGAGGGTTTGGCCGGCTGGGATTTCCTTGTCCCGTCTCAATCATTATGTGATCAAGATAAGCACTTCTGTACCTCGTCTTGCTAAGGCCAATCACCCTAAACATGTTGTCTGTTTCTCATCTCCATAACCCTCATCTCTTAGGCCCAGTCCAGTGACCCCTGACCTTAGTGAGCCAGCCCCTCACGGTGGGTTTGGCGGTGGTGGTCTCCATGGCGATGGGGCTGCTGGCTTGGACTTTGAAGATGTTCTGTAGAACTCTGATCCACTCCTCCAAGATGTTGGGAGAGTCAGCCGTCAGGAAGAATGTCTTCTTCTCTGTTATCAACTGATTAGAGCAGGAGAAGATTAGAGCAGGAGAAGATTAGAGCAGGAGAAGATTAGAACAGGAGAAGATTAGAACAGGAGAAGATTAGAACAGGAGAAGATTAGAACAGGAGAAAATTAGAACAGGAGAAGATTAGAACAGGAGAATATTAGAACAGGAGAAGATTAGAACAGGAGAAGATTAGAACAGGAGAAGATTAGAACAGGAGAATATTAGAGCAGGAGAAGATTAGAACAGGAGAAGATTAGAGCAGGAGAAGATTAGAGCAGGAGAAGATTAGAACAGGAGAAGATTAGAGCAGGAGAAGATTAGAACAGGAGAAGATTAGAGCAGGAGAAGATTAGAACAGGAGAAGATTAGAGCAGGAGAAGATTAGAACAGGAGAAGATTAGAGCAGGAGAAGATTAGAGCAGGAGAAGATTAGAGCAGGAGAAGATTAGAACAGGAGAAGATTAGATCAGGAGAAGATTAGAACAGGAGAAGAGAAATGCAGGGTGAATACATGCCTGTAAAGACAGGAAGGTAGGGACAGACACATGCACGTACGCAAGAACACACACACACTCTGAGTGGGCAGCGATAGCATCCCCAGGTTAGTAGAGATGAGTATCAGCTGCAGAAGACAACATTCCATACCTGACGATCTCTCTTTTTTACCCAGTTTGGTGCTAGGGATGGGAGGGCAGGATGTGTGTGCGCGTGTGTGTGCGCGTGTGTGTGTACTGGTAATCCCAGAACCCACAACCAAATGTTGCGTGCGCTAACAAACTACCTAACTCAATTTACTTCTGGGGGTGAAAGTGGCTGAACTAGCAGTAACAGTAGATTAAACCCCTCTTCCCCAGTGGAGGCTACTGAGGGGAGGACGGCTCATAATAATGGCCGGAATGGAGTCGTTATCAAGCACATAGAAACCACATGTTTGATGTGTTTGACTCCATTGACTCTATTCCAGCCACTATTATGAGCCGTCCTCCCCTCAGCAGCCTCCACTGGTCATCACTGTCACTCACCTGGAAGGTCTGTGCTCCTTCTCCACGGGCGATACGACAGGAAGAGTTCAGCTCCATCTGACCCTGAGGCTTCCGTATTACATCGCTCTGAAAGACCAGGACAAAGACCATAGGAAGGAGTTGGCATTACAGAATAAACCATGGCTCTCCAACCGTGTTCCTGGAGAACTACCCTCCTGTGCGTTTTCCAACCAACCCCAGTTGTACTGATTCAGCCATAGACTTAGATAGACATTGCATTACTGTATCGGTCCCATGATGGCATCTGTGAGAGCACGGGCAGCGCCATTGACCCCATCTCCATTTTGAAGTAGTCCATTTTCTTCTACTACTTCTATGAGTTGGTAAACAAACTGAAAGGGTGCATACTGCCACCTGGTGTGTGTTTTCTGAACAGGTATAAAGCCCAGGGTGGTAATTTCCTGCCACTGTAATAATTCTGTCAGAGAAGACAGTGATCAAGAAGACAGTGACGACTCGTGGAGACTCACCGGAGACTTGTAGTAGAAGATCTCTCCATTCCTCAGGATGAACCAGCGTCTCTTCCAGGCTTTAACCTGACTGCCCATCTTCAGCAGGTAGCCTGACTTCTCCAGCATCTCCTGTACATGGGGACACACACAGCACATGACTCACTTACCATTTTCACTGTCGTGCCAACCTCAACCATACTTTGCGGGCTTGGATAGTTTATTTTCACCTTGTCCTTTACAGCTGCTCAGTACAGCTGAATAGTCCTAGTGAATCTACAGTGACGTAGAAGGGATCCTTGTATCTTATATTCTATTGTGGCTAGTGCATGGTACTGTACTGCACCATATCGTACTGTAAATGGTCACTCACAGGCTCTCGCAGGCTCTCGCAGGAGTATGAAGATGTTCTCTGGACTTTGTGTTCTGGCTCAGAGTAGTCAGATTCCAGGGAGTAGGCATCAGGAGGGATGGCGTAGTCACTTTCAGAGCTAATGGATGACATGGACACACCTGGAGGGATCAAAGGTCAGAAGTCCAAACAGGAACAGGTCATTCAGGTGATTCACAGTCTTATTTGCGCGTACCTTGTGTTATATGTTATATTGCACTTTTTAAAGTGAGCAATTTTTATTTATTTAAGTAAAGTAAACCCTCTCACCCCTCTTGACGGCACGGGGGCTCCCGGGGGTGCTGCCCTTCCTTTCTGGGCCCAGGGTGGAGGTCCTGAGGCTGGCCAGAGAGCCACTGTCATCCTCCGAACCAGAGTCATCATCATGCAGGGGCACACTGCTGATCTGAGTGGCTTTCTGCAGACAGACAGAAGGCACGTTTAGATATTCCTCAGCACATACCACAGTCCATAGGGAGTGGATATGTTATTGTCAGTTGGACACAGTTAGAGCTGCTGTAGAGTACGGTACTTACCCCTTTCAGTGTGGTATACACGGGTACAGTGATGTTCTTGTAAATCAGGTGAGTGAATGGTCCTGCGGCAGGGTACTGTGGTTTTCCTACAGAAAACACGAGATGTTTCGGATGCAGCGAGATTTATAATTATAGTCTGTCTTACTGTGTGTAGGTCCTATCCTTTCATCACAGCAGATTAAAAAGCAGGGTTCTGCTCTAACACATCTCTTTAAAGAGTTCCTTAAAGCTTCCCAGATCTCACCTGCACAGGTGTTACTTAGCCCCCTCAGATAGGAAGACATCAAAAGGAGTACTGACAGGCCCCATAATGTTCCACCACAGACACAGAGGGATTGATTCCTCGTGAGGAAAGAAGGAAGTGCAATTGAGATTGCTCCAGACAGTCCTCTCCAACATCAGCATGGTAGGCAACTCACCTGGACCAGGACCTCTGGCTCCTGTGGTCGTCTCCGATACTGTCATCCCTGACTTGGCCACAGCATAGATACGGCTCTCCTGTAGAGCACATAGATCATTGTGTAAGCATGAGTGTGTGTATGTGTGTTTTATAACATTACTTTGACTGCTCACAACAACAGGAACACACACACATACACAGATATGAGACTACGGCAAAGAGCACTCCACCATCTCTCTCTCTCTCTCTCTCTCTCTCTCTCTCTCTCTCTCTCTCTCTCTCTCTCTCTCTCTCTCTCTCTCTCTGTCTTACCCAGGAGGGGAAGCGGTGAAGAGGCGGGGTGGGGGGTTTCAGAACCTCCGGATCCAGCCGTTCCAGACCCTCAGCCAACCCAACAAATGACACTCCTTCCTGGGGAGGACCCTCTGCCCCCTCTACCACTCCCTCCATACTGTCAGGCAGCCCGTCATCTATATCTGTCTCCACCAGGAAGTGACTGCAGGTGGAGGGAGACGCAAGGCTCTGCAGGGTGCAAAGATGAAAGAAAAGAAGCATTTACTTCAATTGCATCTACATCAACTGAGTGCAGACGGGTACCTTTTTATCATTGTTATGTGACCGACTGTTGACTTGAAGCACACGCTCACTGTTTCTACACCACAGGATAGAGGTGAGCATGCTCACCCCTTTACCTGGGTGCTGGAAGCAGTCATGATGTCTATGGGGACGTTGGGGTGGTGCAGCCGGTCCACACCTCCAGGCTGGGGCTGACTGGGGACGTTGAGGTGGTGCAGCCGGTCCACACCTCCAGGTTGGGGCTGACTGGGGACGTTGAGGTGGTGCAGCCGGTCCACACCTCCAGGCTGGGGCTGACTGGGGACGTTGAGGTGGTGCAGCCGGTCCACACCTCCAGGCTGGGGCTGACTGGGGACGTTGAGGTGGTGTAGCCGGTCCACACCTCCAGGTTGGGGCTGACTGGGGACGTTGGGGTGGTGTAGCCGGTCCACACCTCCAGGTTGGGGCTGACTGGGGACGTTGAGGTGGTGCAGCCGGTCCACACCTCCAGGTTGGGGCTGACTGGGGACGTTGAGGTGGTGCAACCGGTCCACACCTCCAGGTTGGGGCTGACTGTAGTGTTTCTTCAGCAGCTGGATGCTGTCTCGTGGGGTCAGAGGGGTCCGCACCTGTTAGTTCACAAACAAAGATAGATGACATTATTGATTTACATTTGATTGATTGGCTGATTGATTGATGAGGTTCAAGTTCAACTAAGTTTACTGACTGATAACATCACGCTCCAGAGCAGCCATCACACATTGGCACAGTCAAACAGTAACAAGAATTGTACGGCTTGTGTACAAATACAAGGAATGGAGAGAGAGTACCATAATTACAGGTGTAGAGGGCCACATTAATATATATATATAAACTCAGCAAAAAAAGAAACAGCCCTTTTTCAGGACCCTGTCTTTCAAAGATAATTCGTAAAAATCCAAATAACTTCACAGATCTTCTTTGTAAAGGGTTTAAACACTGTTTCCCATGCTTGTTCAATGAACCATAAAGAATAAATAAACATGCACCTGTGGAGCAGTCGTTACGACACTAACAGCTTACAGACGTTAGGCAATTAAGGTCACAGTTATGAAAACGTAGGACACTAAAGAGGCCTTTCTACTGACTCTGAAAAACACCAATAAAAAGATGCCCAGGGTCCCTGCTCATCTGCGTTAACGTGCCTTAAGCATGCTTTGATTTGATTTGATTTTGATTTGAAACTTGTTTGGGACAAGAAACACGAGCAATGGACATTAGACCGGTGGAAATCTGTCCTTTGGTGTGTTGAGTCCAAATTTGAGATTTTTGGTTCTGGTGCTGGCCTTCTAGGCAGAGTTCCTCTGTCTCGTGTCTGTGTTCTTTTGCCAATCTTAATATTTTATTTTTATTGGCCAGTCTGAGATATGGCTTTTTGTTTGCAACTCTGCCGAGAAGGCCAGCATCCCAGAGTTGCCTCTTCACTGTTGACATTGAGACTGGTGTTTTGTGGGTACTATTTTATAAAGCTGCCAGTTGAGGACTTGTGAGGCGTCTGTTTGTCAAACTAGACACTCTAATGTACTTGTCCTCTTGCTCAGTTGTGCACTGTGGCCTCACACTCCTCTTTCTATTCTGGTTAGGACCAGTTTGCGCTGTTCTGTGAAGGGACTAGTACACAGCATTGTACGAGATCTTCAGTTTCTTGGCAATTTCTCACATGGAATAGCCTTCATTGTTCAGAACAAGAATAGACTGACGAGTTTCAGAAGTTCTTTGTTTCTGGACATTTTGAGCCTCTAATCAAACCCACAAATGCTGATGCTCCAGATACTCAACTAGTCTAAAGATGGCCAGTTTTATTGCTTCTTTAACCAGTACAACAGTTTTCAGCTGTGCTAACATAATTGCAAAAGGGTTTTCTAATGATCAATTAGCCTTTTAAAATGATAAACTTGGATTAGCTAACACAACGTGCCATTGGAACACAGGAGAGATGGTTGCTGATAATGGGCCCCTGTACGCCTATGTAGATATTCCATTACAAATCAGCCGTTTCCAGCTACAATAGTCATTTACAACATTAACAATGTCTACACTGTATTTCTGATCAATTTGATGTTATTTTAATGGACAAAAAATGTCCTTTTCTTTCAAAAACAAGGACATTTCTAAGTGACCCCACGGTAGTGTATATATACATAAATACATATACATAGAACTTAACACACCTTGGGTAGGGTCATGCTGGTCCCAGTATGGGAGGGTAGTGCCAGGGGCTGGGTGCGGGTCTGGAAGGGGTGGGAGTTAGATGGAGAGCGGCAGAGGAGAGGGTTTTTGGGGGTGGAGGTGGACATAGGGATATCAGGGGTCCTGGGACCCCCGTGTGTTGTTTCACAGGCAGAGGAAGATGAGGAGGAGGAAGAGGAAGAGGAGGAAGAGTGAAGACGTTGGGAGCGGAATCTGCTGTTGAGCTCGTCCGAGGAGTGATCTCTGGGAGTAGCGCTACCAAGTGGTTGGTCCTGGCCTCCAGTGGTTGGAACAGGACTACCAGGTCCAGCGCCAGCCTCCCTGCCCTTGCTACCCAGAGAGGGAGTGTCTGGCAGGGTTACTGTCACAGTGCCGTGGCCTGTTGTGTCTCCTCTGTCTCCTCTGGGTTTACAGGGCTGCTCTGCTCTATCCCCTGGACCTGTCTGTCTCCCCCAGCCTGTCTCCTCCTGGACAGTTGGGGTCCCAGGACAGCATGAGGGGTACAGAGGGCTGGAGGGTACCTGGTGGGTGTCTGTGGAAGGAGAGGTGGGGGGGGGGGGGAGATGAATGCTTCTCCAGGAGAGCTATTGGACAAGATGGGAAAAAATATAGTCAATGTAGAGACACAACAGCAACCTTTGACAATATAACAACATGTACTGTAGAACATAGGCCCACACTTGACTACTAATCATCTATCACTAAGGTGATAAGGCTCTGATATTATCAAAGTAACAGAGACTGTGGTGTGCCTCAGGGCTCTATACTGGGCCCCTCTTCATCATCTACATACTACCACTCGTACAGATCCTATGCCACTTCAACCAGATCATTTGCATGACTTTAGGTGGATAACAATTGAAAACTGTGATGACAGTTGTTAATGCTGTGACAACAGCTGGCTGGTTGTTAAAATGGAGTTTGGTACTCTCAGAGGGTGAGGTGCTGGGTAGATGAACTAAAGTTCCTGTGGTAGAAGGAGGATCAGGATCACCTTGCAGTTTGTCCTCCAGCATCATAATCTGTTCGGCCTGCTTCAGGTTGGACATTTTCAGCTGCTGGTTCTCAATCTCCATCTGAAATACAACGCAGAAAGAAGATGACAATTAGTGACAGTTTGGGGTTAACTGTTCTCTTTGTCTTTAACAACTGATCATAAGCTGGGTTTTGGTTTGAGTTGAGCTAATGTAAAGAAAGCTTCATCTTTGACGTGGTTGGTCCCTATAGGATGTATATGTCACAGTAGATAGTGTATCCGAGCTACGCTTACCTCTCGTAGCTTAAACGTAACCCAGTCTTTGATTTTAGCAGCCTTCTCCTCAATGATCTTAGCCTCCTGGGCTCTGACTAAGATCTAGAGGCCAAGAAAACACGGTTTATGGTTAGTGACTCATCGTAACCTACAGTTCATATTATGAACATGAATGGACATAATAAGGAAAGGGGGATACCTAGTCAGTTGTACAACTGAATGCATTCAACTGCAATGTGTCTTCCATGTTTCTTATCTATGGTTGCATCCTAAATTGTACCATATTCCCTATACAGTGCACTACTTTTGACCAAGGTCCATAGGGCTCTGGTCAAAAGTAGTGCACTATATAGGAGATAGGATACCATTTGGGTCTCACACTATAGCTTCCATACCTGTTTTTCCAGCTGCACCTCTAATCTCTTTATCACTGCATCTTTCTCCTGCACCTGATTGGTCAGGTCCTGGTACCTTCTGAACACTGAGTTCTCTGATTCACTGGGTTGTACGTTGGCACTGGGTTGTACGTTGGCATGTTTCAGCTTCTCTTCCATGACATGGATCTGTAATACATCATCAACTATGCTCACACTCAAATGTTCACTCTCGCATGTTCACACTCACACGTTCACACTCACAAGATAGATGGGAATAAATGGACTCTGGAACCATCAGTAGAGCAGGAGACTGAGAGAGAGAGAGGGGGGGGAGAGAGAGACAGAGAGAGGGGGGAGGGAGAGAGAGAGAGAGAGACAGAGAGAGAGAGAGACAGAGAGAGGGGGAGGGAGAGAGAGAGACAGAGAGAAAGAGACAGAGAGAGAGAGATAGAGAGAGAGAGACAGAGAGAGGGGGGAGAGAGAGAGAGAGAGAGAGGGGGGAGAGAGAGAGACAAAGAGAGAGGGGGGAGGGAGAGAGAGACAGAGAGAAGGGGGAGGGAGAGAGAGAGAGACAGAGAGAGAGACAGAGAGAGGGGGAGGGAGAGAGAGACAGAGAGAGAGACAGAGAGAGGGGGAGGGAGAGAGAGACAGAGAGAGAGAGAGACAGAGAGAGGGGGGGGAGAGAGAGAGAGAGACAGAGAGAGGGGGGAGGGAGAGAGAGAGAGACAGAGAGAGAGAGATAGAGACAGAGAGAGGGGGGAGGGAGAGAGAGAGAGAGAGAGAGAGAGAAAGCTACTGAAGCCTACAGAAGCTGTAAAATGTGGTTGGCAGACTGTTACTGTACTGTACCTGTTTCTTAGCCCTCTCAGCCCGTTGGTCAGACTCTGTCACCCTCAGCTCCAACTCCTGCATCTAGGGGACAAAGGGGTTGCCATGGTTACTTATTCCTACGGGTCAGCTGTCTCGGTATGGGGTTGAAGGGGGTCACGGGAAAATCCAGTGTGTGTGTGTGTCTGCAATGTAGGCTAGCACACAGACTCCTCTGTTAGATCTATAGACTACCATGGTGGACAGACATGTCTCAGACATATTTATGGTCTGTAACACACACAGTACACGCACGCACGCACACGCACACACGCACACACACACACACACACACACACACACACACACACACACACACACACACACACACACACACACACACACACACACACACACACACACTCACTAATCCCCCACAACAATAGTTCTTAAGCGTCGTTCCCCTCACAGGAAATTTGAAAGGTGAGTGGCGAGTGACTGTGGGTGGTAGGGGAGGGAGTAGAGGGGGGAGAGGGGGGGGGGGAGAGGCGGTAGAGGGGGTAAAGGAGGGGGGAGAGGGGGTAAAGGAGGGAGGAGAGGGGGTAGAGGAGGGGGGAGAGCGGTTAGGGGAGGGGGAGAGGGGGTAAAGGAGGGAGGAGAGGGGGTAGAGGGGGTAAAGGAGGGGGAGAGGGGGTAGGGGAGGGAGGAGAGGGGGTAGGGGAGGGAGGAGAGGGGGTAAAGGAGGGAGGAACTTTGGTTTGTCAACCTTCTGAGTCCAATTCCACAAAACCCATTCAACTCAGACATTCCTCCTCACAGCATGTAGTCAAACTGAATAATGAATCATTGAACATTATCAGGCAAGATCATCAGAGGGGTTCCAGGAAAACCATCTGAAACTAAGTTGATCCTATAGTGGAGTAGGGCCAGACATTGCCCTATACTGTGCTGGTGTGTGCGTGTGTGTACTGTGTGTATTACAGACCATAAATATACCTGAGACATGTCTGTCCACCATGGTCGTCTATAGATCTAAGAGAGGAGTCTGCATGCTACATAGCCTACATTACTATGTAGGATGTGAGTCTGTACTAGTCTACAGTACTATGTAGGATGTGAGTCCGTACTAGTCTACAGTACTATGTAGGATGTGAGTCTGTACTAGTCTACAGTACTATGTAGGATGTGAGTCTGTACTAGTCTACAGTACTATGTAGGATGTGAGTCTGTACTAGTCTACAGTACTATGTAGGATGTGAGTCTGTACTAGTCTACAGTACTATGTAGGATGTGAGTCCGTACTAGTCTACAGTACTATGTAGGATGTGTGTCAGTACTAGTCTACAGTACTATGTAGGATGTGAGTCCGTACTAGTCTACAGTACTATGTAGGATGTGAGTCCGTACTAGTCTACAGTGCCATGTAGGATGTGAGTCCGTACTAGTCTACAGTACTATGTAGGATGTGAGTCCGTACTAGTCTACAGTACTATGTAGGATGTGAGTCCGCACTAGTCTACAGTACTATGTAGGATGTGAGTCCGCACTAGTCTACAGTACTATGTAGGATGTGAGTCCGTACTAGTCTAGAGTACTATGTAGGATGTGTGTCTGTACTAGTCTACAGTACTATGTAGGATGTGAGTCCGTACTAGTCTAAAGTACTATGTAGGATGTGAGTCCGTACTAGTCTACAGTACTATGTAGGATGTGAGTCCGTACTAGTCTACAGTACTATGTAGGATGTGAGTCCGTACTAGTCTACAGTACTATGTAGGATTTGAGTCCGTACTAGTCTACAGTACTATGTAGGATGTGAGTCCGTACTAGTCTACAGTACTATGTAGGATGTGAGTCCGTACTAGTCTACAGTACTATGTAGGATGTGAGTCCGCACTAGTCTACAGTACTATGTAGGATGTGAGTCCGTACTAGTCTACAGTACTATGTAGGATGTGAGTCCGTACTAGTCTACAGTACTATGTAGGATGTGAGTCCGTACTAGTCTACAGTACTATGTAGGATGTGAGTCCGTACTAGTCTACAGTACTATGTAGGATGTGAGTCCGTACTAGTCTACAGTACTATGTAGGATGTGAGTCCGTACTAGTCTACAGTACTATGTAGGATGTGAGTCCGTACTAGTCTACAGTACTATGTAGGATGTGAGTCCGCACTAGTCTACAGTACTATGTAGGATGTGAGTCCGTACTAGTCTACAGTACTATGTAGGATGTGAGTCCGTACTAGTCTACAGTACTATGTAGGATGTGAGTCCGTACTAGTCTACAGTACTATGTAGGATGTGAGTCCGTACTAGTCTACAGTACTATGTAGGATGTGAGTCCGCACTAGTCTACAGTACTATGTAGGATGTGAGTCCGTACTAGTCTACAGTACTATGTAGGATGTGAGTCCGTACTAGTCTACAGTACTATGTAGGATGTGAGTCCGTACTAGTCTACAGTACTATGTAGGATGGGAGTCCGGACTAGTCTACAGTACTATGTAGGATGTGAGTCCGTACTAGTCTACAGTGCCATGTAGGATGTGAGTCCGTACTAGTCTACAGTACTATGTAGGATGTGAGTCCATACTAGTCTACAGTACTATGTAGGATGTGAGTCCGTACTAGTCTACAATACTATGTAGGATGTGAGTCCGTACTAGTCTACAGTACTATGTAGGATGTGAGTCCGCACTAGCCTACAGTACTATGTAGGATGTGAGTCCGTACTAGTCTACAGTACTATGTAGGATGTGAGTCCGTACTAGTCTACAGTACTATGTAGGATGTGAGTCCGTACTAGTCTACAGTACTATGTAGGATGTGAGTCCGCACTAGTCTACAGTACTATGTAGGATGTGAGTCCGTACTAGTCTACAGTACTATGTAGGATGTGAGTCCGTACTAGTCTACAGTACTATGTAGGATGTGAGTCCGTACTAGTCTACAGTACTATGTAGGATGGGAGTCCGGACTAGTCTACAGTACTATGTAGGATGTGAGTCCGTACTAGTCTACAGTGCCATGTAGGATGTGAGTCCGTACTAGTCTACAGTACTATGTAGGATGTGAGTCCATACTAGTCTACAGTACTATGTAGGATGTGAGTCCGTACTAGTCTACAATACTATGTAGGATGTGAGTCCGTACTAGTCTACAGTACTATGTAGGATGTGAGTCCGCACTAGCCTACAGTACTATGTAGGATGTGAGTCCGTACTAGTCTACAGTACTATGTAGGATGTGAGTCCGTACTAGTCTACAGTACTATGTAGGATGTGAGTCCGTACTAGTCTACAGTACTATGTAGGATGTGAGTCCGCACTAGTCTACAGTACTATGTAGGATGTGAGTCCGTACTAGTCTACAGTACTATGTAAGATGTGAGTCTGTACTAGTCTACAGTACTATGTAGGATGTGAGTCTGTACTAGTCTACAGTACTATGTAGGATGTGTGTCAGTACTAGTCTACAGTACTATGTAGGATGTGAGTCCGTACTAGTCTACAGTACTATGTAGGATGTGAGTCCGTACTAGTCTACAGTGCCATGTAGGATGTGAGTCCGTACTAGTCTACAGTACTATGTAGGATGTGAGTCCGTACTAGTCTACAGTACTATGTAGGATGTGAGTCCGCACTAGTCTACAGTACTATGTAGGATGTGAGTCCGCACTAGTCTACAGTACTATGTAGGATGTGAGTCCGTACTAGTCTACAGTACTATGTAGGATGTGTGTCTGTACTAGTCTACAGTACTATGTAGGATGTGAGTCCGTACTAGTCTAAAGTACTATGTAGGATGTGAGTCCGTACTAGTCTACAGTACTATGTAGGATGTGAGTCCGTACTAGTCTACAGTACTATGTAGGATTTGAGTCCGTACTAGTCTACAGTACTATGTAGGATGTGAGTCCGTCCTAGTCTACAGTACTATGTAGGATGTGAGTCCGTACTAGTCTACAGTACTATGTAGGATGTGAGTCCGCACTAGTCTACAGTACTATGTAGGATGTGAGTCAGTACTAGTCTACAGTACTATGTAGGATGTGAGTCCGTACTAGTCTACAGTACTATGTAGGATGTGAGTCCGTACTAGTCTACAGTACTATGTAGGATGTGAGTCCGTACTAGTCTACAGTACTATGTAGGATGTGAGTGCGTACTAGTCTACAGTACTATGTAGGATATGTGTCCGTACTAGTCTACAGTACTATGTAGGATGTGAGTCCGTACTAGTCTACAGTACTATGTAGGATGTGAGTCCGTACTAGTCTACAGTACTATGTAGGATGTGAGTCCGTACTAGTCTACAGTACTATGTAAGATGTGAGTCTGTACTAGTCTACAGTACTATGTAGGATGTGAGTCCGTACTAGTCTACAGTACTATGTAGGATGTGAGTCCGTACTAGTCTACAATACTATGTAGGATGTGAGTCCGTACTAGTCTACAGTACTATGTAGGATGTGAGTCCGCACTAGTCTACAGTACTATGTAGGATGTGAGTCCGTACTAGTCTACAGTACTATGTAGGATGTGAGTCCGTACTAGTCTACAGTGCCATGTAGGATGTGAGTCCTCACTAGTCTACAGTACTATGTAGGATGTGTCCGTACTAGTCTACAGTACTATGTAGGATGTGAGTCCGTACTAGTCTACAGTACTATGTAGGATGTGAGTCCGCACTAGTCTACAGTACTATGTAGGATGTGAGTCCGTACTAGTCTACAGTACTATGTAGGATGTGAGTCCGTACTAGTCTACAGTACTATGTAGGATGTGAGTCCGTACTAGTCTACAGTACTATGTAGGATGTGAGTCCGTACTAGTCTACAGTACTATGTAAGATGTGAGTCTGTACTAGTCTACAGTACTATGTAGGATGTGAGTCCGTACTAGTCTACAGTACTATGTAGGATGTGAGTCCGTACTAGTCTACAGTGCCATGTAGGATGTGAGTCCTCACTAGTCTACAGTACTATGTAGGATGTGTCCGTACTAGTCTACAGTACTATGTAGGATGTGAGTCCGTACTAGTCTACAGTACTATGTAGGATGTGAGTCCGCACTAGTCTACAGTACTATGTAGGATGTGAGTCCGTACTAGTCTACAGTACTATGTAGGATGTGAGTCCGTACTAGTCTACAGTACTATGTAGGATGTGAGTCCGTACTAGTCTACAGTACTATGTAGGATGTGAGTCCGTACTAGTCTACAGTACTATGTAGGATGTGAGTCCGTACTAGTCTACAGTACTATGTAGGATGTGAGTCCGTACCAGTCTACAGTACTATGTAGGATGTGAGTCCGTACTAGTCTACAGTACTATGTAGGATGTGAGTCCGTACTAGTCTACAGTACTATGTAGGATGTGAGTCCGTACTAGTCTACAGTACTATGTAGGATGTGAGTCCGTACTAGTCTACAGTACTATGTAGGATGTGAGTCCGTACTAGTCTACAGTACTATGTAGGATGTGAGTCCGTACTAGTCTACAGTACTATGTAGGATGTGAGTCCGTACTAGTCTACAGTACTATGTAGAATGTGAGTCCGTACTAGTCTACAGTACTATGTAGGATGTGAGTCCGTACTAGTCTACAGTACTATGTAGGATGTGAGTCCGTACTAGTCTAGCAGCCTGATCACTAGAAATAGACTTTGATTTCTGACGTTTGAAAAGGTCCCTAGAACATGGATATATGCCTTTCTTGGCAAAAAAAAAGAAACCAATTGCCCAGCCCTGAGGGCGAGGATGTTCATGATGTTCGGAGCCGAAGCATACTGTACAGACCACTGCCCTACCGCAGATCACAATGCCTCCGCAAGCTGTGAAAATGCTTGATGATACTCGATGCCATTTATTTATTATTTTGTTTCAAGCCTTCTTGAATGTCTAAACTATTAACCTTTGACTTATTTATGTTTTAACCCTGTAACTACGCAGAATTAATCCTGTAACTATGCAGAACGAATCCTGTAACTAAACAGAATTAATCCTGTAACTACGCAGAATTAACCCTGTAACTACGGTAACTACGCAGAATTAACCCTCTAACTATGCATAATTAGCCCTGTAACTACGCAGAATTAACCCTGTAACTACGCAGAATTAACCCTGTAACTACGCAGAATTAACCCTGTGACTATGCAGAATTAACCCTGTAACTATGCAGAATTAACCCTGTAACTACGCAGAATTAACCCTGTGACTATGCAGAATTAACCCTGTAACTATGCAGAATTAACCCTGTAACTACGCAGAATTAACCCTGTAAATAGTGAGAATTAACCCTGTAACTAAGCAGAATTAATCCTGTAACTATGCAGAACGAATCCTGTAACTAAACAGAATTAATCCTGTAACTACGCAGAATTAACCCTGTAACTACGGTAACTACGCAGAATTAACCCTCTAACTATGCATAATTAGCCCTGTAACTACGCAGAATTAACCCTGTAACTACGCAGAATTAACCCTGTAACTACGCAGAATTAACCCTGTGACTATGCAGAATTAACCCTGTAACTAAGCAGAATTAATAATATTTTGATTTTTGAAGGGAAACTATGAGATCTTGTTGCAGTCCAGCAAGCCTACAGTACATTGCAGGATGGGTCTTGCCTGAACCTGTGCATTGCAGCATCTCTGAGTAGAGTTGTTGAGTCTGTCTAAGATTGAATTAAAAGTAGTAATAGTGATGGGGGAGGCTCAGAAGCTCCTCTGAAAAGGAAGGCATTGGAAAATCTCTCTTAGACACACACACACACACACAGGAGAGGAGAGGAGAGGAGAGGAGAGGAGAGGAGATGAGAGGAGAGGAGAGGAGAGGAGAGGAGAGGAGAGGAGAGGAGAGGAGAGGAGAGGAGAGGAGAGGAGAGGAGAGGAGAGGAGAGGAGAGGAGAGGAGAGGAGAGGAGAGGAGAGGAGAGGAGAGGAGAGGAGGAGAGGAGAGGAGAGGAGAGGAGAGGAGAGGAGAGGAGAGGAGAGGAGAGGAGAGGAGAGAGGAGAGGAGAGGAGAGAGGCATTTCAACCCTCTTATTTTCTCCTTAGTTTCTTTGTTTCTGTCCTCATTGTTCAGAAGCATTCTACTTCTATTGCTCATAAACTCCAAAGGGCACAGAACAGATTCCTGGAATCCACTCACACCCATTGGTCACTCAGGGTCCATCCATTTTACCAGGGCTCATAGGGCTCTGATCAAAAGTAGTGCACTATGTAGGGAATATGATGCCATGTAGGACACTGCCTCAGTCACTCACGCCTAGAATAACACTGATTAAGCTAGGGTAGAGATGGGGAACTCAGGGAAGGAGGTTGTTAGTGGTGGTTAGTGGTTGAATGACTCCTCACCTCAAGGTCAAAAGACTTTAGAATGAGTCCAAAGAAAGGTATAACCAAGCCAAGTGGGAGAGGAGTCAGAGGAGTCAGAGGAGTAAACAGAAGTCTTCACCACGTCACTTTAACCTTTAACTGTAGAAACGGCTCCTAAGCTTTTTTTAGCCAAGATGACAACTAAGGGCGGTAGGCGGTACTTATAAAATGTCATTTCCATTGAAGTAGCTCGCACATCCAAGTTAGAAAGCAGAGGAGGTCAAAGGTTAGAGTTCAGAGGTTATGGGACTGAGACTTGAGCTGTATAAGTTCTTCGAAGGCTGACGGCTGACACAGTACTGTGTGTGTGTCTCTTTATGTGTCTTTGTCTGTGTGTGTATGTGTCCCTAAGTTTGTATCCCTAAGCGTGTGTGTGTGTGTGCATGCGTGCATATGTGTCTGTAGGGCTTTGTGCCTGTCTCCAGCCCCCCTGGTTACCACGGGGATCAACAGGTGCTGGCCATGTCATGTATCCAGAAGCTGTTCACTCTGACTGACTTCAGAATCTGCTTACGGTTGCATTTAACAAGCTGTCATCTTTCACCAAGCTACTCAATTGTAAGAACATAGTCTAAGATTAATATATTCCTGTAAAATGCTCAGTTTTTAAGTTAATAAGATAAAAATGGCATACCTCTCCCTTTTAAAATTGAGTCTTGTGTTTAGAAGGTTAAGCAGAGAGGAGTACTAATGCTGTGCGTCTGTGATGACACTTCTCTCCTTTCTACATTGAGGAATCCAGAAGGGCTGATAGTATCCAGAGAGGGAGGAGGACCGACAGGGAGATAGTGACAGACAGGAGAACAGACTGGACGAGAGACAGACATCTCATCCAATAACAGCTGAGCTCAGTGATAGACACCAGTGCTGTTAACACCTGTTAAGATATGAACTGTGAGAACTGTTACAGCTCCATGGTTGAACTGAAACACTGTATGGTTCAAAGAAATGCTGCAAATGAGATGGCAAACAAGTCAGGCTGCTCAGCTGATTGGTTGATTGGCTGACACACTGTAAATGGTGACATTTTGCAACTAAACTATTACCCAACCAAGATAAATGACATAAAACACAACAGAAAAAGTCTTTGGAGAACCTTAAATGATATCATGGGCAGAAAACCCAATTCAACTCCATAATTCATTGAAGTTGATGGGTCATTTAAAAAATTTACTTTTAATATTGCCAATAACTTCAATGACTATTTCACTAGTAAAGTGGAAATGACAACATTAACCAGTGAACCATCATATTTGTGAATAAAATATCTAATAATGAAGAAAAGGGATTGTTGTTTTTAATTTGGCGAAGTTGGTGTGGGAGAGGGAGAAACACTATTGTTATCCATCACTAATGATAAACCACCAGATATAGACAACCTAGATGGGAAGCTATTGTTATCCATCACTAATGATAAACCACCAGATATAGACAACCTAGATGGGAAACTATTGTTATCCATCACTAATGATAAACCACCAGATATAGACAACCTAGATGGGAAGCTATTGTTATCCATCACTAATGATAAACCACCAGGTATAGACAACCTAGATGGGAAACTATTGTTATCCATCAATAATGATAAACCACCAGATATAGACAACCTAGATGGGAAACTATTGTTATCCATCAATAATGATAAACCACCAGATATAGACAATCTAGATGGGAAGCTATTGTTATCCATCAATAATGATAAACCACCAGATATAGACAACCTAGATGGGAAACTATTGTTATCCATCAATAATAATAAACCACCAGATATAGACAACCTAGATGGGAAACTATTGTTATCCATCAATAATGATAAACCACCAGATATAGACAACCTAGATGGGAAACTATTGTTATCCATCAATAATGATAAACCACCAGATATAGACAACCTAGATGGGAAACTATTGTTATCCATCAATAATGATAAACCACCAGATATAGACAACCTAGATGGGAAACTATTGTTATCCACAACTTCATCTGACTCTGGGAAAGTAGATAAAACCCTGACGTTTCCCTTTAACTGCTTCACTTCTAGCTGAGAAATATTACTGTGATGAAAATTCAAAATTGTCACAATTAAATAATTAATTAAATAACATTCAGCTCAGACACCCATACATACCCCACAAGACATGCCACATGGGGTCTCTTCACAGTCCCCAAGTCCAGAACTAATTCATGGCAACAAACAGTTTTATACAGAGCCATAATCACATGGAACTTCCTACCATCTCCTATTACTCAAACAGTAAAATCACCTTTAAAAAAAGATTAAACAACATCTCATGAAAGAGCGAGGACTGTGAGGAGAAACACACAGACACACTAACACACAGACACACCATCAAACGCCACACCATAAAACAGACACACTAACAGACACTCTAACAAACAGACACACTAACAGACACTCTAACACACAGACACACTAACAAACAGACACACTAACACACAGACACTCTAACAAACACTCTAACAAACAGACACACTAACAGACACTCTAACACACAGACACACTAACACACACTCTAACACACAGACACACTAACACACAGACACACTAACACACAGACACTCTAACACACAGACACACTAACAGACACTCTAACAAACACTCTAACAAACAGACACACTAACAGACACTCTAACACACAGACACACTAACAGACACTCTAACAGACACTCTAACAAACACTCTAACAAACAGACACACTAACAGACACTCTAACACACAGACACACTAACAAACAGACACACTAACAGACACTCTAACAAACACTCTAACAAACAGACACACTAACAGACACTCTAACACACAGACACACTAACAGACACTCTAGCAGACACTCTAACAAACACTCTAACAAACAGACACACTAACAGACACTCTAACACACAGACACACTAACAAACAGACACACTAACAGACACTCTAACACACAGACACACTAACACACAGACACACTAACACACAGACACACCATCAAACAGACACACTAACACAGAGACACTCTAACACACAGACACACTAACACACAGACACACCATCAAACAGACACTCTAACACACAGACACTCTAACAAACAGACACACTAACAGACACTCTAACACACAGACACACTAACACACAGGCACTCTAACAAACAGACACACAAACAGACACTCTAACACACAGACACACTAACACACAGACACACTAACACACAGACACACCATCAAACAGACACACTAACACACAGACACTCTAACAAACAGACACACTAACAGACACTCTAACACACAGACACACTAACACACAGACACTCTAACAAACAGACACACTAACAGACACTCTAACACACAGACACACTAACACACAGACACTCTAACAAACAGACACACTAACAGACACTCTAACACACAGACACACTAACACACAGACACACTAACACACAGACACACCATCAAACAGACACACTAACACACAGACACTCTAACACACAGGCACACTACCACACAGACACACTAACAAACAGACACTCGAACACACAGACACACCATCAAACAGACACACTAACACACAGACACTCCAACACACAGACACTCTAACGCACAGACACACTAACACACAGGCACACTACCACACAGACACACTAACACACAGACAATCTAACACACAGACACTCTAACACACAGACACTCTAACACACAGACACTCTAACACACAGACACTCTAACACACAGACACACTAACACACAGACAATCTAACACACAGACACACCATCAAACAGACACTCTAACACACAGACACTCTAACACACAGACACTCTAACACACAGACACTCTAACACACAGACACTTTAACACACAGACACTCTAACACACAGACACACCATCAAACAGACACACTAACACACAGACACTCTAACACACGTTTTTTGTTGTTGTACTGTCCTTGCCGATCAGTGTTTTGTTACTTGTCATGTTTTGTGTTTTTTGTGTGACCCAGGAAGAGTACCTGATACTTCTGCAAAAGCTAATAGGGATCCAAATAAAGAAATAACCTGGTTAAACCTGAAAATGCAGCTAGCAATAATACACAGCTAAGCATCCTCTCATGACTTTGTACCTGCATTCTACACCTTTTTGCAGAGCCTAAGAAATCTGCTGCTGGTCAGCAGGGTAGCCATTCTGCTGTACTGTCTTACGGTAATTAGAGAGGGGGTGGGAGAGAAAGAGAGAGAGATATAGTCCTTTCTCTCTAATCTTCCAGTCTAACAGCTTATTTCACAGCTTCCAGCGCCCCTTGCCCTGTCCTCATTCTATGGTTGAAGGCTCAACACGCTTCCTTAAAATATTATGCAGTGCACTCAAAGACAGAAGCCTTTTTCCATCTATTGACGGCCCTCTAGGTGACCTCATTGATAAGAGTTAATCTCATTATATCCTCAGGGTCAGGCTTAAAGAAGATATGAATCTCAATATGCCCTCAGGGTCAGGCTTAAAGAAGATATGAATCTCAATATGTCCTCAGGGTCAGGCTTTAGGAAGATATGAATCTCAATATGTCCTCAGGGTCAGGCTTTAGGAAGATATGAATCTCAATATGTCCTCAGGGTCAGGCTTAAAGATGATATGAATCTCAATATGTCCTCAGGGTCAGGCTTAAAGATGATATGAATCTCAATATGTCCTCAGGGTCAGGCTTAAAGAAGATATGAATCTCAATATGTCCTCAGGGTCAGGCTTTAGGAAGATATGAATCTCAATATGTCCTCAGGGTCAGGCTTAAAGATGATATGAATCTCAATATGTCCTCAGGGTCAGGCTTAAAGAAGATATGAATCTCAATATGTCCTCAGGGTCAGGCTTAAAGAAGATATGAATCTCAATATGTCCTCAGGGTCAGGCTTTAGGAAGATATGAATCTCAATATGTCCTCAGGGTCAGGCTTAAAGATGATATGAATCTCAATATGTCCTCAGGGTCAGGCTTAAAGAAGATATGAATCGCAATATGCCCTCAGGGTCAGGCTTAAAGAAGATATGAATCTCAATATGTCCTCAGGGTCAGGCTTAAAGATGATATTAATCTCATTATGAATACTTGACCACATATCAAGTAGTAACTAGCTAACCATCACTAATATAGAAAAACAGCTATTTTACTAAGCGCACGCACACTTGCACGCACGCACACACACACACACACACACACACACACACACAAACACACACACACACACACACACACACACACACACACACACACACACACACACACACACACACACACACACACACACACACACACACACACACACACACACACACACACACACACACACACACACACACACACACACACAGCTGGTGGGTGGAGGTCTGTGTTGTTGCTGAGTGTGTTCTCTCTGGGCAGGGGGAGACTGTTGAGTGCTAGTCAGTCATGTTATTGCTGTTTGGAAAGATTGCGTCACACCCATGCCATACACACACACACACGTTATTGCTGTTTGGAAAATGGTTTCACGCTCCTCATCGCTCCCTTGCCAAGTTAGGAGTGTTTTAGTCACTGACCCACTTTGGGCTGGAAAACCACTTGAAATGGTTGTCTGTCTCTGTGACACAGCTTTAGTGTGTAGAGAAGTGTGTGTGATAGGTTGAAAAGACACAGAGAAGAAGACCCTCCACAGGCCACTGAGCTACAGGGAAATGTCCTGATGTTATCAGAAGTCATATAGTCCTCTGTAGCTCAGTTAGTAGAACATGGTCCTCTATAGCTCAGTTAGTAGAACATGGTCCTCTGTAGTTCAGTTAGTAGAACATGGTCCTCTGTAGTTCAGTTAGTAGAACATGGTCCTCTGTAGTTCAGTTAGTAGAACATGGTCCTCTGTAGTTCAGTTAGTAGAACATGGTCCTCTGTAGTTCAGTAGTAGAACATGGTCCTCTGTAGTTCAGTTAGTAGAACATGGTCCTCTGTAGTTCAGTAGTAGAACATGGTCCTCTGTAGTTCAGTTAGTAGAACATGGTCCTCTGTAGTTCAGTTAGTAGAACATGGTCCTCTGTAGCTCAGTTAGTAGAACATGGTCCTCTGTAGCTCAGTTAGTAGAACATGGTCTTCTGTAGTTCAGTTAGTAGAACATGGTCCTCTGTAGCTCAGTTAGTAGAACATGGTCCTCTGTAGTTCAGTTAGTAGAACATGGTCCTCTGTGGCTCAGTTAGTAGAACATGGTCCTCTGTAGCTCAGCTAGTAGAACATGGTCCTCTGTGGCTCAGTTAGTAGAACATGGTCCTCTGTAGCTCAGCTAGTAGAACATGGTCCTCTGTAGTTCAGTTAGTAGAACATGGTCCTCTGTAGCTCAGCTAGTAGAACATGGTCCTCTGTAGTTCAGTTAGTAGAACATGGTCCTCTGTAGTTCAGTTAGTAGAACATGGTCCTCTGTAGCTCAGTTAGTAGAACATGGTCCTCTGTAGTTCAGTTAGTAGAACATGGTCCTCTGTAGCTCAGCTAGTAGAACATGGTCCTCTGTAGCTCAGTTAGTGGAGCATGGCGCTTACAACGCCAGGATATTGGGTTTGATTCCTGGGACCACCCATACATAAAATGCATGCATGCATGATTTTATGTCGCTATGGATAAAAGTGTATGCTAAATGGCATATATTATATCTATATTATAAACAGGGTGGTTCAGGCACTGAATGCTGATTGGCTAACACACCACAGGTATGACAAAACATTTATTTTTACTGCTCTAATTACATTGGTAACCAGTTTATAATAGCAATAAGGCACCTCAGGGGTTTGTGGTATATGGCCAATATACCACGGCTAAGGGCTGTTTCCAGGAACTCCACGTTGCGTCGTACATAAGAACATCCCTTAGCTGTGGTATATTGGCTAAATACCACACCTCCTCGTGCCTTATTGCTTAATTATACCATGACAGTGCTCCGTACCAAAGCAATGCAAAGATAATGATGGTTTTATTATGATCAGTGAAAACTCAATATATACAATTGAAATCGGAAGTTTACATACACTTAGATTAGAGTCATTAATACTTGTTTTTCAACCACTCCCCAAATTTATTGTTAACAAACTATAGTTTTGGCAAGTCAGTTAGGACGTCTACTTTATGCATGACACAAGTAATTTTTCAAACAATTGTTTACAGACAGATTATTTCACTTATTTCACTTGTATCACAATTCCAGTGGGTCAGAAGTTTACATACACTAAATTGACTGAGCTTTTAAATAGCTTGGAGAAATACAGAAAATTATGTCATTGCTTTAGAAGCTTCTGATAGGCTATTACCTCAAATGAAGGTAGGCTCATTTGAGTCAATTGGAGGTGTACCTGTGGATGTATTTCAAGGCCTACCTTCAAACTCAATGCCTCTTTGCTTGACATCCTGGGAAAATCAAAAGAAATCAGCCAACACCCCAGAAAAAAAATTGTGGACCTCCACAAGTCTGGTTCATCCTTGGGAGCAATTTCCAAACGCCTGAAGGTACCACGTTCATCTGTACAAACAATAGTACACAAGTATAAACAACATGGTACCACGCAGCTGTCGTACCGCTCAGGAAGGAGACGCGTTCTGTCTCCTAGAGATGAACTTACTGTGGTGCAAAAAGTGCAAATCAATCCCAGAACAACAGCAAAGGACCTTGTGAAGATGCTGGAGGAAACAGGTACAAAAGTATCTATTTCCACAGTAAAACGAGTCCTATATCGACATAACCTGAAAGGCCGCTCAGCAAGGAAGAATCCACTGCTCCAAAACCGCCATATAAAAGCCAGACTACGGTTTGCAACTGCACATGGGGACAAAGATCGTACTTTTTGGAGAAATGTCCTCTGGTCTGATGAAACAAACATAGAACTGTTTGACCATAATGACCATTGTTATATTCGGAGGAAAAAGGGGGAGGCTTACAAGCCGAAGAACACCATCCCATCCGTGAAGCACGGGGGTGGCAGCAGCATGATGTGGGGGTGCTTTGCTGCAGGAGGGACTGGTGCACTTCACAAAATAGATGAGGTAGGAATATTGCGTGGATATATTGAAGCAAAATCTCAAGACATCAGTCTTAAGTTAAAGCTTGGTCGCAAATGGGTCTTCCAAATGGACAATGACCCCAAGCATACTTCCATAGTTGTTGCAAAATGGCTTAAGGACAACAAAGTCAAGGTATTGGAGCGGCCATCACAAAGCCCTGACCTCAATCCTATAGATATTTGTGGACAGAACTGAAAAGGCGTGTGCGAGCAAGGAGGCCTACAAACCTGACTCAGTTACATCAGCTCTGTCTGGAGGAATGGGCCAAAATTCACTCAACTTACTGTGGGAAGCTTGTGGAAGGCTACCCGATACGTTTGACACAAGTTAAACAATTTATGGGAATGTGATGAAATAAATAAAAGCTGAAAGAAATAATTCTCTCTACTATTATTCTGACATTTCACATTCTTAAAATAAAGTGGTGATCCTAACTGACCTAAGACAGGGAATTTGTACTATGAATAAATGTCAGGAATTGTGAAAAACTGAGTTTAAATGTATTTGGCTAAGGTGTATGTAAACTTCCGAATTCAACTGTATATGTACCAGCTAGCAAGAAGCAGTCCCTGAACAAAGTGAGTTTCATTTGGTTGACATTTGGTTGCTTACTAACAACGTTACTCTGAACATTATTAGAATGTTTTGGAACAAACATGACATTCTGACAACGCCAACAGAAAGCTTTAATGTCATGTTACAATTCATCATTCTAAGAATTATCCCTCGTAAATGTTGCTATGCTGTTCCTGGAATTATTTTAGAAGGTTCTCTCTCAGAACACATAGCGTAGAGAAACTGGACAAATCTAGCTTAGAGAAAGTCTATTTCCACACACACACACACACACACACACACACACACACACACACACACACACACACACACACACACACACACACACACACACACACACACACACACACACACACACACACACACACACACACCTGTATTTTCACTCAGGCACTCATTCACACGAGTCAGTAGTTTCTCTGCTTTAGTGCAGGGCTGTCTGCCAAGGACCAGACAGTTAACCATTTGTTGCAACACAGAGGTCAGTGCGGCATGACTGACAGAGTCTATAAGCAGAACAGGGGATACAACAAAAGGGAGGAGAAGAGGGATAGGAGGAGGGAGGTTTTAGGTGTCCATTCACAGGTAGTCTTTTATGTCAGTGGAATAAGCCAAAGAAAATGATGTTCCTAAACCGGCCTACTGTTCCTAAACCAGCCTACTGTTCCTAAACCAGCCTACTGTTCTACTAAACCAGCCTACTGTTCCTAAACCAGCCTACTGTTCCTAAACCAGCCTACTGTTCTACTAAACCAGCCTACTGTTCCTAAACCAGCCTACTGTTCCTAAACCAGCCGACTGTTCCTAAACCAGCCTACTGTTCTACTAAACCAGCCTACTGTTACTAAACCAGCCTACTGTTCTACTAAACCAGCCTACTGTTCTACTAAACCAGCCTACTGTTCTACTAAACCAGCCTACTGTTACTAAACCAGCCTACTGTTCTACTAAACCAGCCTACTGTTCTACTAAACCAGCCTACTGTTCTACTAAACCAGCCTACTGTTCCTAAACCAGCCTACTGTTCCTAAACCAGCCTACTGTTCTACTAAACCAGCCTACTGTTCCTAAACCAGCCTACTGTTCCTAAACCAGCCTACTGTTCCTAAACCAGCCTACTGTTCCTAAACCAGCCTACTGTTCCTAAACCAGCCTACTGTTCCTAAACCAGCCTACTGTTCCTAAACCAGCCTACTGTTCTACTAAACCAGCCTACTGTTCCTAAACCAGCCTACTGTTCCTAAACCAGCCTACTGTTCTACTAAACCAGCCTACTGTTCCTAAACCAGCCTACTGTTCCTAAACCAGACTACTGTTCCTAAACCAGCCTACTGTTCCTAAACCAGCCTACTGTTCTACTAAACCAGCCTACTGTTACTAAACCAGCCTACTGTTCCTAAACCAGCCGACTGTTCTACTAAACCAGCCTACTGTTCCTAAACCAGCCTACTGTTCCTAAACCAGCCTACTGTTCTACTAAACCAGTCTACTGTTCCTAAACCAGCTTACTGTTCCTAAACCAGCCTACTGTTCCTAAACCAGTCTACTGTTCCTAAACCAGCCGACACTTCTACTAAACCAGCCTATTGGTCTACTAAACCAGCCTATTGTTCTATTAAACCAGCCTACTGGTCTATTAAACCAGCCTACTATTCCTAAACCAGCCTACTGTTTCTAAACCAGCTTACTGTTTCTAAACCAGCCTATTGTTCCTAAACCAGCCTACTGTTCTACTAAACCAGTCTACTGTTCCTAAACCAGCCGACTATTCTACTAAACCAGACTACTGTTCCTAAACCAGCCGACTGTTCTACTAAACCAGCCTACTGTTCCTAAACCAGCCGACTGTTCTACTAAACCAGTCTACTGTTCCTAAACCAGCCGACACTTCTACTAAACCAGCCTATTGGTCTACTAAACCAGCCTATTGTTCTATTAAACCAGCCTACTGGTCTATTAAACCAGCCTACTATTCCTAAACCAGCCTACTGTTTCTAAACCAGCCTACTGTTTCTAAACCAGCCTATTGTTCCTAAACCAGCCTACTGTTCTACTAAACCAGACTACTGTTCCTAAACCAGCCGACTGTTCTACTAAACCAGCCTACTGTTCCTAAACCAGCCGACTGTTCTACTAAACCAGTCTACTGTTCCTAAACCAGCCGACACTTCTACTAAACCAGCCTATTGGTCTACTAAACCAGCCTATTGTTCTATTAAACCAGCCTACTGGTCTATTAAACCAGCCTACTATTCCTAAACCAGCCTACTGTTTCTAAACCAGCCTACTGTTTCTAAACCAGCCTATTGTTCCTAAACCAGCCTACTGTTCTACTAAACCAGTCTACTGTTCCTAAACCAGCCGACTATTCTACTAAACCAGACTACTGTTCCTAAACCAGCCGACTGTTCTACTAAAACAGTCTACTGGTCTACTAATCCAGACTACTGTTCTACTAAACCAGTCCACTGGTCTACTAAACCAGACTACTGTTCTATTCAACCAGTCTACTGTTCTACTAAACCAGACTACTGTTCCTAAACCAGACTACTGTTCCTAAACCAGCCTACGGTTTCTAAACCACCCTACTGTTCCTAAACCAGCATACTGTTTCTAAACCACCCTACTGTTTCTAAACCAGCATACTGTTTCTAAACCACCCTACTGTTTCTAAACCACCCTACTGTTTCTAAACCACCCTACTGTTCCTAAACCACCCTACTGTTTCTAAACCAGCCTACTGTTCCTAAACCAGACTACTGTTTCTAAACCACCCTACTGTTCCTAAACCAGCCTACTGTTTCTAAACCAGCCTACTGTTCCTAAACCAGACTACTGTTCCTAAACCAGCATACTGTTTCTAAACCAGCCTACTTTTTCTAAACATGCCTACTGTTCCTAAACCAGCCTACTGTTGTATTAAACCAGCCTACTGTTCTACTAAACCAGCCTACTGTTCCTAAACCAGCCTACTGTTCCTAAACCAGCCGACTGTTCTACTAAACCAGCCTACTGTTTCTAAACCAGCCTACTGTTCTATTAAACCTGCCTACTGTTCTATTAAACCAGCCTACTGTTCCTAAACCAGCCTACTGTTCTACTAAACCAGCCTACTGTTTCTAAACCAGCCTATTTTTCAATTAAACCAGCCTACTGTTCTATTAAACCAGCCTACTGTTCCTAAACCAGCCGACTGTTCTACTAAACCAGCCTACTGTTTCTAAACCAACCTACTGTTCTATTAAACCAGCCTATTTTTCAATTAAACCAGCCTACTGTTCTATTAAACCAGCCTACTCTTCCTAAACCAGCCGAATGTTCTACTAGATCAGCACAGAGAATTATCACCATAGCATAACCAGTTCCCACACCGTGTGGGTCTGTTGGATGTAAAACTGTGAATAACGCAATACAGTTCATTCATGCACACCAAATCAATGTAGGTCAAAACACACAGTGGCAAGGATGCTCCGTGTGTGAAAAACTTAATCCCAAATCTTTATGATTTGTGATGCTAAAATAGATTTGCACTACAGTTCTTACCTTCCCCTTGCACCAGTGGTTTCTTAATCCTGGTCCTGGGAACCTAAAGAGGTTCACATTTTTGTTTTTGCCCTAGCACTACACACCTGATTCCACTAGTCACTGGTTTGATCATTTTTATTTATTTAATTTCACCTTTATTTAACCAGGTAGGCAAGTTGAGAACAAGTTCTCATTTACAATTGCGACCTGGCCAAGATAAAGCAAAGCAGTTCGACACATACAACAACACAGAGTTACACATGGAGTAAAACAAACATACAGTCAATAATACAGTAGAAAAATAAGTCTATATACAATGTGAGCAAATTAGGTGAGATAAGGGAGGTAAAGGCAAAAAAAAGACCATGGTGGCGAAGTAAATACAATATAGCAAGTACAACACTGGAATGGTAGATTTGCAGTGGAAGAATGTGCAAAGTAGAGATAGAAATAATGGGGTGCAAAGGAGCAAAATAAATAAATAAATACAGTAGGGGAAGATTATAGATGGGCTAATAATAATGACTTGATTAGTGTGTGTAGTGCCAGGTAAAAATTGAAATACATGTTTTTTTGCGACCCCAGGACAAGATGAAAAAACACTGCCTTAGACAGTACAAAGTAGCATTGGCACATGACGTTGATGCCCACAACTTCGAGTCAACATTCAAAAAATGTTGCGTGAAGGTTGTGTGTTTGCTGGGACTTTTCCCTTAGATAGTACTACTTTACCCATGATGCCCCCCTCTCTCCCTCACCTTCTCGGCCAGCAGCTCTCGGATCTTCCCCGCCTGCAGACGAAACCTGAGCAGCTGCATCTCCAGGGCAACACAACGCTTCTGCCAATCCACGCTACCCTCTCCTACTACGGAGCCTGCACCCGCCCTGCCACTCTCCAAGACGTCTGCCATGTTGACCGCACCGCTGCCCGACAGATGGACCCTGTCGCCTGGTAACCGACTGACCCGGACCTGCAGAGCAACACACACACAGTCAGAGCCAGGCCGCGGGAACGGAGCAGCAAAAAGATACAATACGTGTGTCAGTTTTTGTACGTTTTTTTTTTAATCAAGTGAAACCAAGTGAAACCAAGTAAAAAACCCTTTGAAGATCTTAGAGGGGAAATAGTGTTTAATAGTGTCCCCACTTCACTTCCCATGACTCAGTGGGACAATGTGAGAAAAACAAACACTCACCACTCAGAGAGGACTTCATGATGACACAGTTAAATACATGTTTCCTCTCTCACTACACACACAGCAGGCCAGGCTCTGCTTTTTAACCAAATAACTCCTAACCCAGTCCATGTGCCCCACCCCCAGCATCGGTCCCCCATCAAGATCTCCCTAGCTTTGGATTATGTGTTGCCGAGGCATAGCCAAGCCATGCAATGCCTGGATCCCACCCCCATCCCCAACCCCAGCCCCCAACACAGCTTTCCCCAGCCCAGCCAGGCAATCCCTTCTTAATTACAGGGCAGAAGTGAAACAGGATCCAAGCCAGCACAATAGTGTCTTTCTGCATGACAGTCCCATCACGGATGTGGAGGCTGGAAGGGGGCTGTGTTTGTGAGTTATAGCTTAGCTAGCTAAACAAAGACAGGGGAAAAGAATGTGTGAGAGTGAGTGAATGGATAGAGCTCTGAATGTGGGGCGCTCAACTTATTTTTACCTGAGAGCAAGGGATCAGAGATTGACTAGTTGTCATTTTCTCAGATTATATTCTCACATGTTTTATTCACAAAGGCTCAAATGTGAATTCAATGGGAGACAGTTGATTACAGTAACTAAGAGTGAATGTATAGCTCATCTATTACAATTGTTGTAGTGGTGTCTAAAGACAGACGGACTAGACAGACAAGACAGTCAGCCAGGCAGATAAACAGCCAGCAAGCCAGTCAGTCAGTCATCCAGCCTGCCAGCTAGACAAACAGCCAGACAGCCAATCAGCGAGCCAGCCAGACAAACAGCCAGTCAGACAGCCAGACAAACAAGAAGTCAGCCAGCCATCCAGCTAGCCAGACAGACAAACAGCCAACCAACCAACCAACCAACCAGTCAGTCAACTAACCAGCTAGCCAGCCAGACAAACAACTAGCCAGACAACCAGCCAGCCAGACAAACAGAAAGCCAGTCAGTCATCCAGCCTGCCAGCTAACAGACAGACAGCCATCCAGTCAGCCAATCAGCGAGCCAGTCAGACAAACTGCCAGCCACCTATCCAGGCAAACAGCCCAACTATCCAGCTAGCCAACCAGACAAACAGCTAGCCACACAAACAGCCAACCAGTCAGCCAGACAAACAGCCAGCCCGTCAGCCAGCTAGACAAACAGCCAGCAAGCCAGTCAACCAGTCAACCAGACAGCCAGACCAGCCAAAGATATAGCCATGGTCCTCCACTGTCAGCAGCAGTACAGCAGACGGTCAAAGCTCAAAGACCTAGCGGCTATAACTGAGCCATGTCTCTCTGTACTCTCTACAATTAGCCTGCTCATAAATACAGGGCTAGCACCAGCTAGCAGGCTAATTACAGAAGCCATACATCCAGAGGTTCTTCTGGCCGACCACAAGGCCCAGACCCTGGCTCCATTCTCTATCTGGAGTTTGAGGTTTAGGAGAACCAGCCAGGCAGAGGCAAACCGGGGGTGTGAGGGAGGAGAGGTCAGCCCAAAGCAGACAGCCATGCTCGGCCCCGCCAGGCTAGCCTTGCGCAGCCCTGCTACTGTATACTCAGATAGCTAAGGCCAAACCAGGCCAACCCTTCTATGGTAGCTAGCTTAGATCAGCTGCTATGGTAGGTCCTACTAGTCTATTCAGTCTGACCAGTCCAAAGCAGCCCATCTATGGTAAGCCCAGCTCAGGTCAGCCCAGCCCAGCCCAGGTCAGCCCAGCCCAGGTCAGCCCAGGTCAGCCCAGGTCAGCCCAGCCCAGGTCAGCCCAGCCCAGGTCAGCACAGGTCAGCCCAGCCCAGGTCAGCCCAGTCCAGGTCAGCCCAGCCCAAGTCAGCCCAGGTCAGCCCAGCTCAGGTCAGCCCAGGTCAGGGGTAGGTCCCCTTCTCCTCTGGCTTTAGGGAGCCTGGGCTTGTGGGTCTTCCTTCAAAAATCTGCTCCCTTCTCCTCCAGCAGGAATACCTTGAAACACTGTAAGCCAGAGAAATCACAAGCAGCTGGCTGGATCCAAGATATATATCTAATATACATATGGACTACACTGACTCATTACTCTGAATACCACTGACTCATTACTCTGAATACCACTGACTCATTACTCTGAATACCACTGACTCATTACTCTGAATACCACTGGCTCATTACTCTGAATACCACTGGCTCATTACTCTGAATACCACTGACTCATTACTCTGAATACCACTGGCTCATTACTCTGAATACCACTGGCTCATTACTCTGAATACCACTGGCTCATTACTCTGAATACCACTGGCTCATTACTCTGAATACCACTGACTCATTACTCTGAATACCACTGGCTCATTACTCTGAATACCACTGGCTCATTACTCTGAATACCACTGACTCATTACTCTGAATACCACTGACTCATTACTCTGAATACCACTGGCTCATTACTCTGAATACCACTGACTCATTACTCTGAATACCACTGGCTCATTACTCTGAATACCACTGACTCTTTACTCTGAATAATACTGACTCTTTACTCTGAATACCACTGACTCTTTACTCTGAATACCACTGACTCATTACTCTGAATACCACTGGCTCATTACTCTGAATACCACTGACTCATTACTCTGAATACCACTGGCTCATTACTCTGAATACCACTGGCTCCAGGACAATGGCTATTGACTGAAATGTGTGGCAATCATCTCAGATACCTGAGATACCTACAAAGGTTTACATGTGTTATGGAGTCTACCTCACTAGCTAAAGATTTCAGACAATGTGGCTTCTAAGTGTTGAAACCCTCTTCAGTTCACCCACATTCACTCACTCACTCTCACACACACACACACACACACACACACACACACTAGAGGTCGACCGAGGTAAATTGCTAGCTAGCATTAAACTTATCTTATAAAAAACAATCAATCATAATCACTAGTTATAACTACTAATCCAGTTTAGCAGGAAATATTAACCAGGTGAAATTGTGTAATTTCTCTTGCGTTCATTGCACGCAGAGTCAAGGTATATGCAACAGTTTGGGCTGCCTGGCTCATTGCAAACTAATTTACCAGAATTTTACGTAATTATGACATCACATTGAAGGTTGTGCAATGTAACAAGAATATTTAGACTTAGGGATGCCACCCGTTAGATAAAATACCGAACGGTTCTGTATTTCACTGAAATAATAAACGTTTTGTTTTCGAAATGATAGTTTCAGGATTTGACCATATTAATGACCAAAGGCTCGTATTTGTGTGTTATTATGTTATAATTAAGTCTGATTTGATAGAGCAGTCTGACTGAGCAGCAGCAGGCCCATAATCATTCATTCAAACAGCACTTTCGTGCGTTTTGCCAGCAGCTCTTCGCAAGCACAGCGCTGTTTATGACTTCAAGCCTATCAGCCTAATGGCTAGTGTAATCATTGTGAAATGGCTAGCTAGTTAGCTGGGTGTGCGCTAATACCGTTTCAAACGTCACTCGCTCTGAGACTTGGAGTAGTTATTCCCCTTGTGCTGCAAGGGCCGTGGCTTATGTGGAGCGATGGGTAACGATGCTTCGAATGTGACTGTTGTCGACGCGTTCCTGGTTCGAGCCCAGGTAGGGGCGAGGAGAGGAACGGAAGCTATACTGTTACACTGGCAATACTATAGTGCCTATAAGAACATCCAATAGTCAAAGGTATATGAAATACAAATGGTATAGAGCGAAATAGTCCTATAAATACTATATTAAATACAACCTAAAACCTCTTACCTTGGAATATTGAAGTCTCATGTTAAAAGGAACCACCAACTTTCATATCTTCTCATGTTCTGAGCAAGGAACTTAAACGTTAGCATTTTTACATGGCACATATTTTACATGGCACATACATGGCACGTATTGCATATTGGCACATATTACTTTCTTCTCCAACACTTTGTTTTTGCATTATTTAAACCAAATTGAACATGTTTCATTATTTATTTGAGGCTAAATTGATTTTATTGACGTATTATATTAAGTTAAAATAAGTGTTCATTCAGTATTGTTGTAATTGGCATTATTACAAATAAATAAATCGGCCGACTAATCGGTATCGCCTTTTTTGGTCCTCCAATAATCGGCATCAGTGTTGAAAAATCATAATCGGTCTATCTCTAACACACACACAGTGCTGGTGTGATTAAGCGATTAGGTGATTGGACCATCCAATCATCCCAGTAGACATTTCAGATGACCAATTGTCTAAATCTGGGTCAACATGTGTGTGCATGTTTGAGAGAGAGAGAGAGAGAGAGAGTGTGTGTTAGAGAGAGAGAGTGTGTGTGTGTGTGCATGCAGGCATGTGTGTGTGTGTGTGTGCGTGCATATTTTAGAGAGAGTGTGTGTGTGCGTGCGTGCGTGTGTGAAATAGAGAAAAAGCCAGAGAGAGAGTTGTGCATATAGATGAGTTCCAGAACAGGTTACATTAGATGGATATAAGCAGCCTGTCTGTCCTGTGTGGTTCACATAGCTATCTAGAATTGTTCATAAAATAAACACTAAGTTCTAGAGATTTAAAGACCAACCTTACTCTACATGTCTACAGAGAATTATGCAAATGTGGATAAGTCAATATGGTACACCTACAATGCTATTGAATCACAGACTGTACTGTGAAACAATAACTGTAATTACTTTTTCTCATGTTAGCAAGTACATGCCGCTATAGAGCACGTACAACTTCTCACAATGACAAGTACAATGTAACTACCTGTACATAAATAGTGTCACGCCCTGATCATAGAGAGCCCTTGTTTCTCTATGGTGTAGTAGATCAGGGTGTGACTAGGGGTTATTCTAGTTTATTATTCCTATGTTGTGTTCTAGTTTATATTTTCTATGTTGGTGTTTTGTATGATTCCCAATTAGAGGCAGCTGGTAATTGTTGCCTCTAATTGGGGATCATATTTATGTACTATTTGTCCCACCTGTGTTTGTGGGATATTGTTTTGTGTTTGTGCAGGTGCACCACGTAGTCATGTTTAGTTGTTTGTTTATTGGTATATTTTTTTTTGCTGAAGGTTCACTTGGAAATAAATATGTGGAACTCAACATCCGCTGTGCCTTGGTCCTGTTCTTACGACAACTGTGACAAATACCTGGTGTAACATAATTATATCAGTTATGTATTTGTATTAACTGTGGAGTAACACACTTGTCATGCAAAAGATTGTCCAAACACCTACTATGTCTGTAGTTATAAATATACATGAATACACATTAAGCAGCTCAAGGGTCTATAACAGCTGTAGCCAGGGTAGGACCACCTATCTTCCTCTCCTGTCTCCTCCTCTTGTTCCCTCTTCTCTCCTCTCCTCTCCTCCCATCCTCTCCTCCACCTTTCCTTTCCTCTCTCCTCTCCCCCTCTCTTCTCCTCCCATCCTCTCCTCCACCTTTCCTTTCCTCTCTCCTCTCCCCCTCTCTTCTCCTCCTCTCTTCTCCTCCTCTCCTCTCTACCTCTAGTGGAAGCTGAGTGTGCAGACAGGGTAGTCTAATGACAGGCTCTCTGTAAACTGACCACACTCATTATGAGTCTCTGCCGTAAATACAGACCAGGACATTCCTCAGTGCTGAGGTGTAAACATCCTATCCCATCACTACACACACACACACACACACACACACACACACACACAGACCTGTCTCGCCTCAACAATGCAACAGGAGATGAGAGAGCAGGACTGTGCTGTGGGAAACGTGTGTTACTAGTACAAATCTAATCCACAGCTCCGCCAGACGGTAAAGAGAGACCTATACACTCTCAGAGAATAAGGCTTCCAAAAGGGTTCTTCAGCTGTCCCCATAGGAGCACTCTTTTTGGTTCCAGGTAGAACTCTTTTTGGTTCCAGGTAAAAAAACTTTTTGTTTTGGTTCCAGGTAGAACTCTTTTTGGTTCCAGGTAAAACCCTTTTTGGTTCCAGGTAGAACTATTTTTGGTTCCAGGTAGAACCCTTTTTGGTTCCAGGTACATGTTAAACTAAAAGGTTTTTTCAAATGTTTCTCCTATGGGGACAGTCGAAGAACCCTTTTAGGTTCTAGATAGCACCTTTTTATCCTAACAGTGTAGGAGCACATGCATCTATCAAAAGCTCAACATCAAAGGGCTACCCAGACCCCTCTTTTACGCTGCTGCTACTCTCTGTTTATTATCTATACACAGTCACTTTAACTCTACCTTCATGTACATATTACCTCAATTACCTCAACTAACCGGTGCCCCCGCACATTGACTCTGTACCAGTACCCCCTGTATATAGCCTCCACATTGACTCTGTACCGGTACCCCCTGTATATAGCCTCCACATTGACTCTGTACCGGTACCCCCTGTATATAGCCTTGCTTGCTATTTTACTGCTGAGGTTTAATTATTTGTTACTTTTATTTTCAATTTTTTACATATCTATTTTTTACTTAACACTTATTTTTTCTTAAAACTTGTTAAAGTATTGTTGGTTAAGGGCTTGTAAGCATTTCACTGTAAGGTTTACACCTGTTGTGTTCTGTGCATGTGCAAATATAGTTAGATTTTGTTTGATATTTTCAAAACTCCAATAAACAGACTGCATAATTCTGAATTGGCCTATAACTGCAAATCTGCAATGTTTTGGATTCTGTCTGTAGGGGCTGTAGAATACATATTTTGAGTTTGGCACAGGTATTCAGAACTAGCTTGGAAAGAGAAAGAGGGCAGACAGGCAGACAGGCAGGTACCCTAGTGGTCAGAGCGTTGGGCCAGTAACCGAAAGATTGCAAGATTGAATCCCTGAGCTGACAAGGTAAAAATCTGTTGTTCTGAACAAGGCAGTTAACCCACTGTTCCTAGGCCGTTATTGTAAATAATTGAATTATGTTTTATTCTCATTCTTAACTGACTTGCCTAGTTAAATAAAGGTTCAATATATATATATATTTTTTTTAAATATATCACCATGGTTTGGTTTATGACCCATGTCATAACTAAAACCCTATGATTTACAACTCACATCAAATAGATGCTACCGTATTAGGCTGTCATTGTACATTTGTTCATTTGACATGCCTAGTTAAATATAGGTTACATTTAAAAATGTTTTTAAAAATGCACCACGTTCCAATTCAGCTGGCTGCAACAGCTGAATTCCCAACACTCAACAGAGTGCCCTTAGATAACACCTGGGCTGTTTATCCATTTGTATCAGCATTATAATGGATGTGATACAGCCAGGCAGCTGGGGCGAGTTGCACGCCCCCCCCCCCCCCCCCCCCCCCCTCAAAAAAGTTGAAAGGTTTATCACTTTGAGGTCATCCGATCCAATGACATTTCTGTTTCAGATAACAGTTTGCAACACATCTTCTTTATTTCTTCTTCTGGTTTAGCAAGACAAGGTCTACATTTCACCCGCATTACTGGTCACAACGCTCAATGGACTAGACGCCACCGTGAAAAAACGTAGACAGCAAATAAACAATGTGGTTTCAATCCTAAACTCATCCAGATCCAATCCTAGACTCGTGTTGCACTTCTCTTCCAACGATTTCTAAACGAATAGCAGACTACATACAGTAGGCTAGAGAATCATCATAATAACTAGCCAATGTCCCTGTGATGACACAAATCAAAGCAGAGGACTAGTAGCCTAGGCTACAATCGGAAAAAGAAAAACACGTATGCGTTCCTGGTTATAGCTGAACTATTTCAAATACCTCTTACCTTGTGATTTTGTAGTCTCTCTCTCTCGCTCTTTCCTCGCGTAGTAAAGTGGCCCGGTAAATCACATCACGGCTCTCGGCTGCTATTCTCATTAACTTTCTGACTGTAGCCTGTTCCTACTATTCCTCTTCTGTCAACGTTTCATGCTGTAGTATCGTCCTGTATAACTCAGGTTCCCCGTGTCTCTCGTGCTCGTAGAGAGTGGTCAGGAGACAGTGCCTCCTTTACGTGGATCCCCATTCCCTAGGTTTATCCCTAATTCCTATTAAAGGGCCAAATGCAGGATCACATTTCGCCGGGAATCAAACCCGCTGGTGTCGGAACTATGGTAGGAACTGCACAGGATATTGCATCAGAGCTATGTGTTACATTTCTTATTACTATAGTATAAACAGAATGTGAAGACTAAACGTTGTACACATTAGCCTAGTAACCTGAATTATGAAATAAATCAGACTATTGTTTTTCTTTGTACTTGTTTTATAAATATTCTCTGTCCTGTGTGTTTCCAGAATCTCTAGAAATAAGAAAATATTTTTTCTTGAGTGTCCAATTCTAGTTCTATCCTTAATTATGTTTATTCAGAAGCAATGGGCTTTCTACCACAAATTTTACGAGAATGAAAAGTTGTTACAGCGTGGTGAGAGAGTTTGCAACTATTAATGAATCATTAGCCAGGCTGTAAAAGTTTTGTGAGGGGATAATTAGGCTGGTTTCAAACGGGGGTTTCTGCCTTCTAAACACTACTACATTCCACCTCAGCGTCAGATACACACAGTAGCCTACTATACATTGACTCTACTAGCTTCAGTAGATGTTATCATCATATTCAACCTTCATTTAACTAGGCAAGTCAGTTAGGGAACACATTCTTATTTACAACGATGGCCTACCCCAGCCAAACACAGACGACTCTGGGTCAATTGTGCGCCACCCTGTGGTACTCCCAATCACAGCCGGATGTGATACAGCCTGGATTCAAACCAGGGACTTTAGTGACACCTCTTGCACTGAGATGCAGTGCCTTAGACAGCTGCACCACTCGGGAGATAGTTACCCAACATAAACAGTTTGAGATATGTCTGATTTGAGATATTCCCATCCTGTCAGTGACCAGGCTAGAGCACTGGTAGAACTCCAGATATCTGGAACATGTTATTGCGTCTGTGCATTTACATTGTTGCATTGCATGCGTGATACACCCCCAATAAATAATTGACCGTTTTGGTTACAGAGTGGAATAAACAAATGCCTGAAGCTGTGCTATTGTAAAACTATAAACTAAAACAGGATGGCGCACACACACACACACCGACACACACACACCAACACACGCACCGACACACACACACACACCGACACACATGCCGACACACACCGACCCGCACGCCGACACACACACACACCGACACACCGACACACACACACAGGCCCTGATCGATCGTCAAAGCAGTGTAAATTAAGAGAACATAACATTACATGGTCACTAAAACACACACAAAAAATATACAGTACCAGTCAACGTTTTAGAACACCTTCTCATTCAAGGGCTTTTTTTATTTGTACTATTTTCTACATTGTAGAATAATAGTGAAGACATCAAAACTATGAAATAACACATATGGAATCACGCAGTAACTAAAAAAAGTGTTAAACAAATCAAAATATATTTTAGATTTTAGATTCTTCAAAGTAGTCACCCTTTGCCTTGATGACAGCTTTGCACAGTTTTGGAATTCTCTTAACCAGCTTCATGAGTCACCTGGAATGGATTTCAATTAACAGGTGTGCCTTGTTAAAAGTTCATTTGTGGAATTTCTTTCCTTCTTAATGCGTTTGAGCCAATCAGTTGTGTTGTGACAAGTTAGGGGTGGTATACAGAAGATAGCCATATTTGGTAAAAGACAAAGTCCATATTATGACAAGAACAGCTCAGATTTTTTCCTTTATTTAACTAGGCAAGTCAGTTAAGAACAAATTATTATTTTCAATGAAGGCCTAGGAACAGTGGGTTCCAGGGGCAGAACGACAGATTTGTACCTTGTCGGCTCAGGGATTTGAACTTGCAACCTTCTGGTTACTAGTCCAATGCTCTAGCTACTAGGCTACCCTGCCTCTCAAGCAGGTAAGCGAAGAGA
Organism: Oncorhynchus kisutch; assembly: GCF_002021735.2. Lineage (NCBI taxonomy): Eukaryota > Metazoa > Chordata > Actinopteri > Salmoniformes > Salmonidae > Oncorhynchus > Oncorhynchus kisutch. The sequence goes on from NC_034187.2 coordinate 12,472,263, forward strand.
AATGACAGTCTATCATTACTTGAATTTTCAAGAACTTTGAAAGTTTCTTCAAGTGCAGTCGCAAAAACCATCAAGCGCTATGATGAAACTGGCTCTCATGAGGACCGCCACAGGAAAGGAAGACCCAGAGTTACCTCTGCTGCAGAGGATAAGTTCATTAGAGCTACCAGCCTCAGAAATTGCAGCCCAAATAAATGCTTCACAGAGTTCAAGTAACAGACACATCTCAACATCAAATGTTCAGAGGAGACTGCATGAAACAGGCATTCATGGTTGAATTGCTGAAAGAAACCACCACTAAAGGACACCAATAAGAAGAAGAGACTTGCTTGGGCCAAGAAACATAAGCAATGGACATCAGACCAGTGGAAATCTGTCCTTTGGTCTGATGAGTCCAAATTTGAGATTTTTGGTTCCAACCGACTTGTCTTTGTGAGACGCAGAGTAGGTGAATGGATGATCTCTGCATGTGTGGTTACCACCATGCAGCATGGAGGAGGAGGTGTGATGGTTTGGGGGTGCTTTGCTAGTAACACTGTCAGTGATTTATTTATAATTCAAGGCACACTTAACCAGCATGGCTACAATGTAGAAAATAGTACAAATTAAGAAAAACCCTTGAATGAGTAGGTGTGTCCAAACTTTTGACTGGTACTGTATGTAACACAAATTTAAAGTCCTGATAAACTCCTCTCTCCCCTCAGCTGTGGACATATACTGGACCAGTACCTCAGCTGTGGACATATACTGGACCAGGACCAGTACCTCAGCTGTGGACATATACTGGACCAGGACCAGTACCTCAGCTGTGGACATATACTGGACCAGGCCTGAAGATAGAACAGTAAACTATTTCCACACTGCTGAGGAGAGCAGGCTGTACAGCAGAGCACCCCTTAATACAGACAATGCCCACTGATAGTTGAACTGAATTACACGGTTTAATGTTGAAGTAATTTCATTGGTCATCAACAACAGTGACCCAGATTGAAAGAAAATTGTGATTGGCCACTACATGGTGCAATATTGGAGCACCTAACATTGCCTCGCCTTGTCTGTACAACATTGGCTCATCCATTTCACCGTTCTATGTGTTGACTAATTGTTTGAAGACTGAAGAGCTTTTCCTAGTTAGGCCAACAGATATTTATTTTTTTCCCTCCTCTGATGTCCTATAATCCAGTATAATCCATCCATTTGGAACCACAGAGCGAGAGCGAGAGAGAGAGAGAGAGAGAGAGAGAGAGAGAGAGAGAGACAGAGAGAGAGAGAGACAGAGAGAGAGAGAGAGAGAGAGAGAGAGAGAGAGAGAGAGAGAGAGAGAGAGAGAGAGAGAGGAGTTGAACAACATGATGGAAAGGCACTATTAAAAAGAAAAGAAAACGAATCCCATTTTAACAGCAGCAACATGAGAGAGGACGACACACCTAAAAATGAGAGAACAAGAGAAAGATAGAGAGAAGAAGAGAAATAAAGAGAGATAAAAAGAGAGAAAGAGAGAAGGACATGAATATAATAACTTAATTTGGCTGAGGAGACAATAGGAAGTGTTCATAAATGATGTTATTTTCCTTCTTACTGTAAGACAAGGTCATTAGCTTACCACTTCTCTTCTCCTCCCCCTCTTTTTCTCTGTCGTTCCACTCCTCTCCTCCCTCTTCCTAGTAACTCTGTGTGTGGTCTGTTTGGCTGTGGTGTTGGGCTGGTGCTGACAAAGCAGACACCTACTGGATGGGTGAAGGCCAGCTCACTTTATGTCCTCCTCCTACATTCTAACACTCTTACACACAATATGTATCATATATTATAATAGTATAGTAATACAGTTGAAGTCGGAAGTTTACATACACCTTAGCCAAATAAATTTCACAATTCCTGACATTTAATCCTAGTACAAATTCCTTGTCTTAGGTCAGTTAGGATCACAACTTTATTTTAAGAATGTGAAATGTCAGAATAATAGTAGAGAGAATGATTTATTTCAGCTTTTATTTCTTTCATCACATTCCCAGTGAGTCAGAAGTTTACATACACTCAATTAGCATTTGGTAGCATTGCCTTTAAATTGTTTAACTTGGGTCAAACGTTCCGGGTAGCCTTCCACAATAAGTGGAAGTAGCCTTTCACAGGTTTGTTTTGGGTAGCCTTCCACGGGTTTGTTTTGGGTAGCCTTCAACAGGTTTGTTTTGGGTAGCCTTCCAAAGGTTTGTTTTGGGTAGCCTTCCACAGGTTTGTAGGCATCCTTGCTCGCACATCCTTTTTCAGTTCTGCCCACAAATGTTCTATAGGATTGAGGTCAGGGCTTTGTGATGGCCACTCCAATACCCTGACTTTGTTGTCCTTAAGCCATTTTGCCACCACAACTTTGGAAGTATGTTTGGGGTCATTGTCCATTTGGAAGACCCATTTGCGACCAAGCTTTAACTTCCTGACTGATGTCTTGAGCTGTTGCTTCAATATATCCACATAATTGTCCTCCCTCATGATGTAATCTATTTTGTGAAGTCCCACCAGTCCCTCCTGCAGCAAAGCACCCCCACATCATGCTGCTGCCACCCCCGTGCTTCACGGATGGGATGGTGTTCTTCGGCTTGCAAGCCTCCCACATTTTCCTCAGAATATAACAATGGTCATTATGGCCAAGCAGTTCTATTTTTGTTTCATCAGATATGAGGACATTTCTCCAAAAAGTACGATCTTTGTCCCCATGTGCAGTTGCAAACCGTAGTCTGGCTTTTATATGGCGGTTTTGGAGCAGTGGATTCTTCCTTGCTGAGCGGCCTTTCAGGTTATGTCTATATAGGACTCGTTTTACTGTGGAAATAGATACTTTTGTACCTGTTTCCTCCAGCATCTTCACAAGGTCCTTTGCTGTTGTTCTGTGATTGATTTGCACTTTTCGCACCATCTCCTTCCTGAGCGGTATGACAGCTGCGTGGTCCCATGGTGGTACCTTCAGGCATTTGGAAGTTGCTCCCAAGGATGAACCAGACTTGTGGAGGAATATACATATTTTTCTGATGTCTCGGCTGATTTCTTTTGATTTTCCCATGATGTCAAGCGAAGAGGCACTGAATTTGAAGGTAGGCCTTGAAATATATCCACATGTACACCTCCAATTGACTCAAATTATGTCAATTAGCCTATCAGAAGGTTCGAAAGCCATGACATCATTTTCTGGAAATTTCCAAGCTGTTTAAAGGCACAGTCAATTTAGAATGGAATTGTGATACAGTGGATTAGAAGTGAAATAATCTGTCTGTAAACAATTGTTGGACAAATTACTTGTGTCATGCATAAAGTAGATGTCCTAACCGACTTGCCAAACTATAGTTTGTTAACAAGGAATTTGTGGAGTGGTTGAAAAACAAGTTTTAATGACTCCAACCTAAGTGTATGTAAACTTCCGACTTCAACTGTATGTATTTAATATCCACATCTCATGATTCAATATTGCCCATTTGTAACAGGGTCTAAAGTGAGTGGTTACATTTTCATAATCTACTCCTCTTTCCACCAGCCTGGTGAACTCTGGTGATCTCTGGTGATCTCTGGTCATCTCTGGTCATCTCTGGTGATCTCTGGTCATCTCTGGTCATCTCTGGTGATCTCTGGTGAACTCTGGTGAACTCTGGTCATCTCTGGTAATCTCTGGTCATCTCTGGTGAACTCTGGTGAACTCTGGTGATTTCATGTTGTCTCATGTTGTCTCATGTTGTCTCATGTTGTCTCTGGTCATCTCTGGTCATCTCTGGTCATCTCTGGTCATCTCTGGTGAACTCTGGTCATCTCTGGTCATCTCTGGTCATCTCTGGTGAACTCTGGTGAACTCTGGTGATTTCATGTTGTCTCATGTTGTCTCATGTTGTCTCTGGTCATCTCTGGTCATCTCTGGTCAACTTTGGTGAACTCTGGTGGACTCTGGTCATCTCTGGTCATCTCTGATGATCTCTGGTGATCTCTGGTGATCTCTGGTGAACTCTGGTGAACTCTGGTGATCTCTGGTCATCTCTGGCCATCTCTGGTCATCTCTGGTGATCTCTGGTCATCTCTGGTGATCTATGGTGATCTATGGTGACCTCTGGTCATCTCTGGTCATCTCTGGTGATCTCTGGTGATCTCTGGTCATCTCTGGTCATCTCTGGTCATCTCTGGTCATCTCTGGTGAACTCTGGTGATCTCTGGTGAACTCTGGTGAACTCTGGTGATCTCTGGTCATCTCTGGTCATCTCTGGTCATCTCTGGTCATCTCTGGTGATCTCTGGTCATCTCTGGTGATCTATGGTGATCTATGGTGAACTCTGGTCATCTCTGGTCATCTCTGGTGATCTCTGGTGAAATCTGGTCATCTCTGGTCATCTCTGGTGAACTCTGGTCATCTCTGGTCATCTCTGGTGATCTCTGATCAACTCTGGTCATGCAGACAGTGTGAGTGTGATCTTTAAATCACTGGGCTGTGTATCTACTGTTTGTCACATAAACACTAATTTCAGGAGAGGCTTCAATTTAATTGGGTGTTTGTGTATATGTGTGTGTGTGTGTGTGTGTGTGTGTGTGTGTTTGTTTGTGTATGTGCTTGTTTGTGTGACTACCGTATGTGACTCGTACTGCGTTCTTGATGATTGCAGTATAAAGAAAGATGCTTATCTTGTGGATTCTCTATGTGAGGAGGACTGACCATGCAGCCAACACGTTTACACTCTGGTGGTCTGCGCTGACCTGTTTGTGTATGTGTGTGTTACGTCCTGACTTTAGTTTATTTTTTATGTCTCTGTTTTAGTTTGGTCAGGGCGTGAGTTGGGGTGGGCATTCTATGTTGCATTCTATGTTGTGTATTCTAGTCTAATCATCAAGTTTGCGGACGACACAACAGTGGTAGGCTTGATTACCAACAAAGACGAGACGGCCTACAGGGAAGAGGTGAGGGCCCTCGGAGTGTGCTATCAGGAAAATAACCTCACACTCAACGTCAACAAAACTAAGGAGATGATTGTGGACTTCAGGAAACAGCAGAGGGAACACCCCCCTATCCACATCGACGGGACAGTAGTGGAGAGGGTAGCAAGTTTTAAGTTCCTTGGCACACACATCACAGACAAACTGAATTGGTCCACCCACACAGACAGCATCGTGAAGAAGGCGCAGCAGCACCTCTTCAACCTCAGGAGGCTGAAGAAATTCGGCTTGTCACCAAAAGCACTCACGAACTTCTACAGATGCACAATCGAGAGCATCCTGGCGGGCTGTATCACCGCCTGGTACGGCAACTGCTCCGCCCACAACTGTAAAGCTCTCCAGAGGGTCTGCACAACGCATCACAGGGGGCAAACTACTTGCCCTCCAGGACACCTGCACTACCCGATGTTACAGGAAGGCCATAAAGATCATCAAGGACAACAACCACCCGAGCCACTGCCTGTTCACCCCGCTATCATCCAGAAGGCGAGGTCAGTACAGGTGCATCAAAGCTGGGACCGAGAGACTGAAAAACAGCTTCTATCTCAAGGCCGTCAGACTGTTAAATAGCCACCACTAACATTGAGTGGCTGCTGCCAACACACTGACTCATCTCCAGCCACTTTAATAATGGGAATTGATGGGAAATGGTGTAAAATATATCACTAGCCACTTTAAACAATGCTACCTAATATAATGTTTACATACCCTACATTATTAATCTCATATGTATATGTATATACTGTACTCTATATCATCTACTGCATCTTTATGTAATACATGTATCACTAGCCACTTTAACTATGCCACTTTGTTTACATACTCATCTCATATGTATATACTGTACTCGATACCATCTACTGTATCTTGCCTATGCCGCTCTGTACCATCACTCATTCATATATCTTTATGTACATATTCTTTATCCCCTTACACTTGTGTGTATAAGACAGTAGTTTTGGAATTGTTAGTTAGATTACTTGTTGGTTATTACTGCATTGTCGGAACTAGAAGCACAAGCATTTCGCTACACTCGCATTAACATCTGCTAACCATGTGTATGTGACAAATACAATTTGATTTGATTTGATTTAGGTTTTGTATTTCTGTGTTTGGCCTAGTATGGTTCCCAATCAGAGGCCGCTGTCAATTGTTGTCTCTGATTGAGAACCATACTTAGGCAGCCTGTTTTCCCACTATGATTTGGGGGGTAGTTGTTTTCTGTGTCTGTGTTTTACCATACAGAACTGTTTCGGGTTTTTATTTATTTCTGTTGTTCTTGTGTATTCAGTGTTCGGTTATATTTCATTAAAATATGGACACTTACCACGCTGCGCATTGGTCCGATCTTTCCTACTTCCTAAAACCGTGTGTGTGTGTGTGTGTGTGTGTGTGTGTGTTTACCTCAACCATCCACAGCTGATCCAGGGACCACTGGCCACAATTGTTGAGTAGTGTCTTCTATCCTGCCTTGACTCTGTGAAAGTAGCCACGTTCACAGCATGCTGTCATCAAGCCACAGACAGACAGACATAATCTGTGAAACTTTCCACATCCACAGCATGCTGTCATCAAGCCACAGACAGACAGATAGAATCTGTGAATGTAGCCTCGTTCACAGCATGCTGTCATCAAGCCACAGACAGACAGACAGACAGACAGACACTGAGGCTGTTACAGAACAAGACGTCTACAGTATCAGTCTTGAAGGAACTCAGTTGGTTTAAGTGTGGCGCTAGCAATGACAAGAATGTGGGTTTAATTCACATACAGTCACATACATACAATAAACCATTTTTATCCATTTACAAGTCACTTTATAATTCTAGAATGAAATTGTAAAAAGAAAGAAGCTAATCCTACATATTGTAGTGGGGTATTCTTCTTATTCTCCCTCTGGTGCACCAACCCAAATCATGGTGTTGTTTGCTGACTGACAAAACAGATTGAAGGAGGTGAATGAAAACATACGATTGCAGCCACTAGGAGATCTCAATCACTCATGGTGTTTCCCTCAGTCAAAACAGACAGTGTGTTTGTGTGTGTGTGTCAAGCAGCGCAGCAGCACTGCAGACAGACGAGATCTGTTCATACACAAGACACTGTCTGTTTACATTGGGAAATACCACAGGGAAATCAACAGAAAGAAAAGAATGGCAGAGAGTAACAGACAGAGAGAAATGGGGGGAGAGAGAATGGGGTAGATGGGTAGAGGGGGAAGTGAGAGAGGGAAAGAAAGAGGGAGAGAGGGAGAGAGAGTAAGAGAGAGAGAGAGAGAGTGTGTTAGTGTGGGGGGGGGTTGGTTGGTGGGAGGGTGGGTGGGTTGGGTTGGGTGAGTGTCTGGGTGTGTGAGCGTGTTGGTATGTGGGTGTGTTGGTTGGTGGGTGTGGGTGGGTGGGTGGGTGTCTGGGTGGGTGTCTGGGTGTGTGAGTGAGTGTGTGTGTGTGAGAGCGCACCTTTGTAAACAGAACAAGTAGAGAAAGTGAGGACAGATGAGTAGGGTGATTGCAAGCAGCATATATGACCATGAGACATGATACTCTGATGGCCTTTAAAAGTGGTTGAACAACAGAAAGTATGAGATAGACAACCAACCATTACAGTACAGTATGAAGTCACTCCATCCAGCCTCTCCTCTCCTCAGGCTGATGCTAGCTGTAACCCTGGCTGTTGCACTACTGACCAGGTGTCAGGACTCAGAGCGAGATGGAGACTGTTGATGTCACTGTTAATGTCTGGTTGTTTTTGTTTTGTTTAATTCTCTTTGTTGGTTTTTGTCGAGGTTGTTATGTTTTTTTTCACTCACTTTGGCAATGTAAACACGTTTTCCATGCCAATGAAGCCACTTTGAATTGATTTGACAGGGATAAAGAGAGAAAGAGAAGGAGAGAAAGAGTGAGAGAGAGAGAAAGAGAGAGAGAGAGAGAGAGAGAGAGAGAGAGAGAGAGAGAGAGAGAGAGAGAGACAGAGATGGAGAGATAGAGAAGGAGAGAGAGAATGCTGCAGAGACAGATGATAAGATCCTGTGGGCCAACAGATAGTGGTATCCCTGTTGGATAGCTGCTGCTTGAGACATGATCTGATAGATACAGAGACTAGATGGAGGTCACAGATAACCTCAGCAAATGGCTGTGTGTGTGACACCAAACTGTCTTTTGTTGTTATCAGAGGAAGGAAGGTCCTTCATGTCTTCTCTACTTCCATGGGACAGGGACCTGAGAGCCAGGTCCAGCTTGTAAAAAACAACCCTCACACTCTCCCTCGCTCTTCCCTCCTAGAGTTCTAAGGTTGAAGGGTTGTAGGGTTGAACGGTTGAAGGGTTGTAGTGTTGTAGGGTTGAACGGTTGAAGGGTTGTAGGGTTGAAGGTTTGTAGGGTTGAAGGGTTGTAGGGCTGAAGGGTTCTAGGATGGATGGGTTGAACAGTTGTAGGATTGAAGGATTGAAAGGTTGGAGGCTTGAAGGGTTGTAGGATGGAACTGTTGTCGGGTTGTAGGATTTAAAGGTTGAAGGGTTGTAGAATTGTAGGGCTGAACGGTTGTAGGGTTGAAGAATTGAAAGTTTGAAGGCTTGAAGGGTTGTAGGGTTGAAGGGTTGTAAAATTGTAGGGTTGAAGGGTTATAGGGTTGAAGAGTTGTAGGGTTGTAGGTTTGAACGGTTGTAGGGTTGAAGGATTGAAAGGTTGAAGGCTTGAAGGGTTGTAGGGTTGAACGGTTGAAGGGTTGTAGGGTTGAAGATTTGTAGGGTTGAAGATTTGTAGGGTTGAAGGTTTGTAGGGTTGAAGGGTTGTAGGGCTGAAGGGTTCTCGGATGGATGGGTTGAACAGTTGTAGGATTGAAGGTTGAAAGGTTGGAGGCTTGAAGGGTTGTAGGATGGAACTGTTGTCGGGTTGTAGGATTTAAAGGTTGAAGGGTTGTAGAATTGTAGGGCTGAACGGTTGTAGGGTTGAAGAATTGAAAGTTTGAAGGCTTGAAGGGTTGTAGGGTTGAAGGGTTGTAAAATTGTAGGGTTGAAGGGTTATAGGGTTGAAGAGTTGTAGGGTTGTAGGTTTGAACGGTTGTAGGGTTGAAGGATTGAAAGGTTGAAGGCTTGAAGGGTTGTAGGGTTGAACGGTTGAAGGGTTGTAGGGTTGAAGATTTGTAGGGTTGAAGATTTGTAGGGTTGAAGGTTTGTAGGGTTGAAGGGTTGTAGGGCTGAAGGGTTCTCGGATGGATGGGTTGAACAGTTGTAGGATTGAAGGTTGAAAGGTTGGAGGCTTGAAGGGTTGTAGATTGGAACTGTTGTCGGGTTGTAGGATTTAAAGGTTGAAGGGTTGTAGAATTGTAGGGCTGAACGGTTGTAAGGTTGAAGAATTGAAAGTTTGAAGGCTTGAAGGGTTGTAGGGTTGAAGGGTTGTAAAATTGTAGGGTTGAAGGGTTATAGGGTTGAAGAGTTGTAGGGTTGTAGGTTTGAACGGTTGTAGGGTTGAAGGATTGAAAGGTTGAAGGCTTGAAGGGTTGTAGGTTTGAACGGTTGTAGGGTTGTACAATTGAAAGGTTGAAGGGTTGTCGGTTTGTAGGGTTGAAGGGTTATAGGGTTGAAGAGTTGTAGGTTTGAACGGTTGTAAGGTTGAAGGATTGAAAGGTTGAAGACTTGAAGGGTTGTAGGTTTGAACAGTTGTAGGGTTGTACAATCGAAAGGTTGAAGGGTTGTCGGTTTGTAGGGTTGAAGGGTTGTAGGGTTGAAGGGTTGAAGGGTTGTAGGCTTGAAGGGATGTAGTGTTGAAGGGTTGTAGAGTTGAACGGTTGAAGGGTTTAGGGTTGAACGGTTGTAGGATTGAAGGGTTCTAGGGTTGTAGGGTTGTAGGGATGAAGGGTTGTAGAATTGAAGGGTTGTAGGATTGAAGGGATGTAGAGTTGAAGGGTTGAAGGGTTGTAGAGTTGAACGGTTGAAGGGTTGAAGGGTTGTAGGGATGAATAATTGAAGGGATGAAGGGTTGTAGGGTTGTAGGGATGAAGGGTTGCAGGCTTGAAGGGTTGTAGGGTTGCAGGGTTGCAGGGTTGTAGGGTTGAAGGGTTGGAGGGTTGGAGGGTTGTAGGGTTGAAGGGTTGTGGTATTGAAGGGTTGCAGGGTTGAAGGGTTGTAGGATTGAAGGATTGCAGGGTTGAAGGGTTGTAGGGTTCAAAGTTTGAAGAGTTGAATGGTTGTAGGGTTGAACGGTTGTAGGGTTGAAGGGTTCTAGGGTTGTATGGTTATAGGGATGAAGGGTTGTAGTATTGAAGGGTTGTAAGGGTTGAAGGTTTGTAGGGTTGAAGGGTTGTGGAATTGAAGGATTGCAGGGTTGAAGGGTTGTAGGGATGAAGGTTTGAAGGGTTGAAGGGTGGTGGTGTTTAAGGGTTGTAGGGTTGAAGGGTTGTAGGATTGAAGGATTGCAGGGTTGAAGGGTTGTAGGGTTCAAAGGTTGAAGAGGTGAAGGTTTGTAGGGTTGAACGGGTGCAGGCTTGAAGTGTTCGAGGGTTGAAGGGTTGTAGGGTTGTAGGGTTGAAGGCTTATAGGGTTGATGGGTTGAAGGATTGTAGGGTTGAAGGAGATGGATGGGGACCCTATTTATTTTATGTGAATAAAATTATAACCACCAAACCAAAAACCTGATAATGAATTTATATGATTTCTGTAAGTACAGAAATTGTTAACTGGGAAATGATTATTCAACTAGTCAGTGACAACTGAGTGAATTTTGGAAATTGTGAAAGGAACTATATGAGATAATTACAGAATTACAGACACTATGTCCTGGGTTTTCCTATGATGTCACGACTTCCACCGAAGTCGGTTCCTCTCCTTGTTCGGGCGGCATTCGGCGGTTGGCGTCACCGGTCTTCTAGCCCTCGTCGATACACTTTTGATTTTCCATTTGTTTTGTCTTGTTTTCCTGCACACTTGGTTTTCATTTCCCTCATTAATTGGTGTGTATTTAACCCTCCGTTCCCCCCATGTCTTTGTGCAGAATTGTTTGTTGTAAGTGCTTGTGCACATGGTGCGCGACGGGTTATGTACCCCATATTTTGTTGTTCTTTATGCCGTTGGTTTTGCAATTAAACTGCTCCAGCTATTACCTAGTTCTGCTCTCCGGGGGAGTGGGTGGCGTTCATGCCCTGGGCAGAAATGGCCCAGAACTGGCCCAGAGACTTTGTCCTGGGTTTTCATATGATCTATGTAGAATAAATCCCCTTAGAGTATTATAGACCCTATGTCCCGGGATTTCCTATGATCTATGTAGAAGAACCCTTACAGTATTATAGACACTATGACCTGAGATTTCCTGTGATCTACGTTGAATAACCCCTTACAGTATTATAGACACTATGTCCTGGGATTTCCTTTGATCTACGTTGAATAACCCCTTACAGTATTATAGACACTATGTCCTGGGATTTCCTATGAACTATGTAGAAGAACCCTTACAGTATTATAGACACTATGTCCTGGGATGTCCTATTACCTATGTAGAATTTCCCCTTACAGTATTATCCTCTCTTGGGTAGGGGGCAGTATTTTCACGTCCGGATGAATAGCGTGCCCAAAGTAAACTGCCTGTTACTCAGGCCCAGAAGTTAGAATATGCATATAATTGGGATAGAAAACACTATACAGTTTCAACAACTGTTAAAATCATGTCTGTGAGTATAGCAGAACTGATATGGCAGGCAAAACCCTGAGGACAAACCATCTAAAAAATTTAAAAATTCAGCCTACCACTATTTTCAATGGCTGTCACTTTTATTATAAGGCGAAGTCCTCCCAGATTGCAGTTCCTAGGGCTTCCAGGCTGGTTTTTGGAAGAATGAGCCAGAAATTGTAGTTTTTCCTAGGTGGCTCCCATTTTGTCTGTAGTGTTTCCAAGCGCGTGAATGAGAGCGCGTTCTTTGGTATTTTTATCCAGTAAAGACAATAACGATTCTCCGTCTTAAATTGCATAGTTTATTTACATATTAGGATACCTAAGGTTTGATTATCAACGTTGTTTGACTTGTTTGGAAAAGTTTATTAGTAACGTTTGGGATTCATTTTGTATGCATTTTGATGAAGAGAAACTGGGTGGATTATTGACTGAAACGGGCCAGCTAAACTGAGTTTTTATGGATATAAAGAAGGACATTATCGAACAAAAGGAGCATTTGTGATGTAACTGGGACCTTTTGGAGTGCCAACAGAAGAAGATCATCAAAGGTAAGGCATTTAATATTTCGCTATTTCTGACTTTCGTGTCGCACCTGCCTGGTTGAAATATGTTTTTCATGGTTTGGTATGCGGGGCGCTGTCCTCAGATAATCGCATGGTGTGCTTTCGCCGTAAAGCCTTTTTGAAATCTGACACAGCGGCTGGATTAACAAGAAGTTAAACTTAATTTTAATGTATTACACTTGTGAATTTATGAAAGTTAAATATTTATAATTCTATGTTTTGAATTTTGCGCCCTGCAATTTCACCGGATGTTGGCGAGGTGGGACAATACCGTCCCACCTGCCCATATTATAGACACTATGTCCTGGGATGTCCTATGATCTATGTAGAATAACCCCTTACAGTATTATAGACACTATGTCCTGGGATTTCCTATTATCTATATAGAAGAACCCTTACAGTATTATAGACACTATGTCCTGGAGTTTCCTATGATCTATGTAGAATAACCCCTTATATTATCATAGACACTATGTCCTGGGATGTTCTATTATCTATGTAGAAGAACCCTTATAGTTGTCATGACATTGGCCTGGGGGTAGGTTTATGACAGTCATAAATACCTCTTTCCTCCTTTTTCCTCTCTCTACCCTACTGAGGTTACATTTGGAAAACCCTTAGTTAAACATAGAGATTCTGGGAACATCAGTAGGTGGGGGGAAATGAACTATATTCTGGTAATCCGAACAATTGAACATATGCGGCGGTACTTAATGAATATAATGTCAGTTCGGTTGTCATCTGAGACATTCTCATCAATGATAAGATGACATAAACTCTACAGTGGAAAGTCTACACATCAGAGTTATCGGATTCACATGGAATTGTTGTTCAATTTAAATGTTTGAATATGAAATTATTTGTGAATGTGATTTTAGCTTCTAAAATGTGAGATGTGGGTTTTCATAAGATAGGGCTGCTCAATCAGTGGCCCGCCCTATGAAGGGGCATGGGCAATTAAACTTTTCAAACACGCCCTCCTCTCCCTTCCTATATAAGCCCTTGACGACAATAGAACTTCCTGTTCCGATGATGTGAGGACGACGGTCCGATGTCAGAATGGTTCAGGTAATAACTACAGAACGAAGCCAACATCAGCGTGAGCTTGGTTGCGAATGGTATGAACTTTGAACTCTTATTCACTACAGAAGTGATACCTCCTAGCCGTTGAGTTAGCAACAGCCGCTGCAAACGCAGGTTAGGAAGGAACAGACAGAGTATCCCAACATGGCCTTCCATCTACCACCAACCTAATGAAGCGCAGCTCAGAGTAAATATTTATTGCATTTTCCTTTTCCAAATGGGCGGTAATTTAGAATGCATCAGATACTGTATTTACGATAGCACAGTTTCTCCTTGTGTCCCTCAGTCTTCCCGCTCTTTCACTCAAACCCAGCCCTTTTCCAAGCTGTCAGATCTGTTCCGCCCGCTAGGGACGTTTTCCTTTATGACGTAATTTGTAATCAAGTTATGATTAATTGTGTGTATGTCTAATTCTGTGTCATTAGTTATGTATTTAGTAAATGAATAATTAAACCCAACTTTGTATTGCTGATTCAACTTGTTAGCCAGGGTTTGGGCAGATAAAATAATTTACAACTTTCAGATGAGACTGAATTAAGATGACGATTAATATTGACTGCTATTGATGTAAAATATTACTAGGTCTTTAAGAGTTTTTTCAGAAGATAACAGCTCTATAAATATTATTTTGTGGTGCCCGACTCTCTAGTTAATTACATTTAGATGATTAGCTCAATCAGGTAATATTAATGACGGAGAAATTATTTTATAGAATAGCATGTCATATCACTTAATCCGGCATAGCCAAAGACACGACAACATACACACTAATGCAGACAGATTGATTGGTCAGGTAGCTGCCACACACACACACACACACACACACACACAAACACAAACCACCACCAGGGGAACAAAAACATCCTCAAAGTATCACGTTTACATCTGGAAGACAGCTGCCCAACCAACTGAAGGGTGTGTGTTTGTGAGTGAGAGCACACTCGTGCCTGCGTGCATGTGTGTGTATGGATTGAAATGGGCCATAGCAGAGCCCGGGTGAAAGGAGAGAGGACTGGGCCCATACCACTGATCACCAGACCCCTGACTCCCCAGTAGCATCGTCAGTCATTGAGACCAGGAGGAAGGTAGAGAGGTCAGAGGTCAGGGCATGTATACGGGTCAGGGGGAAGCATTCGATCATACATCTCTCTGGACCATGGAGATTCCACATTCCACACACCTGTGTAGGCTACAGAGAACTAGGATGGGGTTGACATGGGCAGGAGCGAGAATATTCCATTATGATTAGATTATTGTTCCATTCCCTTTTCTTTATTAGAATTGTGAACGATATTATTTTGAACTGCAAGTACTGATTATTCTAAAGTGCATTTCACAATACACTTTAGATCTCTATACAAAAGGAGCCACATGCTTTGACTGAGAACACATTACTCTGTGTGCTTCGGGTCACAGTCATCATCTGTTTGTCAGTGTAAAACCAGGCAGAGCGTTGCCACTCTTACAACACGGGGAGAATCTCAATTGCGTTTTCTTTATTCCTTGCGTCCTCATGCCTCATGTCCTTATCTAAACTCATTGGATGAGAACATCAGAGGTTCCGCCCCTCTGAACTTCTCAATCAATGGGTTTTGAGAAGGAGGCAAGGAGAGAGGATGTGAGGAATTAAGGAAATGAGATTCTCCCCCAGTACCTATGACAGTTTAAATAAGTGAGGCTGTAGTACGGTCTCTGTCCAGCAGGGAACACTTGTGCTCCGTCTGTCTCTTTCTCAGGAGCTTGAGAAGGGAACCTCCTCTAGGTCTCCATCCTAGGAAGAAACTATAGTTACACACACACACACACACACACACACACACACACACACACACACACACACACACACACACACACACACACACACACACACACACACACACACACACACACACACACACACACACACACACCCACCCCAATACCTTGACAAACCCCAGTTCTCCTAATCAGCTCATTAGGATCAAATCAATAGCCCTGATGACAGGGCTCTTAAACCAGACAGTCCTTAACCAAGACCTGAACAAAACACCCTTCTTAAACCATGGTCTCACAGCAGATAGGCAGATAGGCCCGGTGTCAAGGGTCGGGGGGTGACCCTGGTGGGTGGGGAGGCTCTGCCTGAGAGAGGGTCATTTCCATACAGGATGTATCCCAGTGTTTAATTCCAAAGGCTTAGACCTTTCTCTTTCCATCTATGCGGACCGCACGCGTGTCTCACTGGGCCATGGCTCCGTTGGAACCACTCTCACTTGGGGCCAAAGCCAGGCCACCGGTACTTTTCAGCTGGCATTTAGCCTACATCATAACAATGACTAACTGTGAACTTATCACCTTTTCACAAATACACTGTTTTGATTGTGCAGAGGTTGTTGATCCTGTACTTCACACGTCCTCACTGTCAGCGCTAGCTATAGAAACACCATATTCTGTACTTAGTATAACATAAGGGTGGATACACTGATGGAACACTGGTGTTACTGTCAAAAAAACATTATTTTTTTTCTCTTTCGTTTCACAGTATCCTCCTGATTGGTTTCAATCCAGTATCTTCTGTTTCTCACTCTTTATTTTACCACTGTATTTCATGGCCTGTGCCTCCTCCCTTCCTCATCCTCTTCCTCCCTTCTTCCTCTCAGAGGAAGAATACCTGAAAACAAGCCCCTGGGACCTAGACTGTCAACCAATCACTAACCCGCATGGGTAGCTGAGAGGCCAAGCCCCTGGGACCTAGACTGTCAACCGATCACTAACCCGTATGGGTAGCTGAGAGGCCAAGCACCTGGGTCCTAGACTGTCAACCAATCACTAAGCCGTATGGGTAGCTGAGAGGCCAAGCCCCTGGGACCTAGACTGTCAACCAATCACTTGACAATCTGGACCCTCTATTTCTGAAACTATCTGCCACCATTGTCGCAACCCCTATTACCAGCCTGTTCAACCTCTCTTTCATATCGTCTGAGATCCCCAAGGATTGGAAAGCTGCCGCAGTCATCCCCCTCTTCAAAGGGGGAGACACCCTGGACCCAAACTGTTACAGACCTATATCCATCCTGCCCTGCCTATCTAAGGTCTTCGAAAGCCAAGTCAACAAACAGGTCACTGACCATCTCGAATCCCACCGTACCTTCTCCGCTGTGCAATCTGGTTTCCGAGCCGGTCATGGGTGCACCTCAGCCACACTCAAGGTACTCAACGATATCATAACCGCCATCGATAAAAGACAGTACTGTGCAGCCGTCTTCATCGACCTTGCCAAGGCTTTCGACTCTGTCAATCACCATATTCTTATCGGCAGACTCAGGAGCCTCGGTTTTTCGGATGACTGGTTGCCTGGTTCACCAATTACTTTGCAGACAGAGTTCAGTGCGTCAAATCGGAGGGCATGCTGTCTGGTCCTCTGGCAGTCTCTATGGGGGTGCCACAGGGTTCAATTCTCGGGCCGACTCTTTTCTCTGTATATATCAATGATGTTGCTCTTGCTGGGGGCGATTCCCTGATCCACCTCTACGCAGACGACACCATTCTATATACTTTCGGCCCGTCTTTGGACACTGTGCTATCTAACCTCCAAACAAGCTTCAATGCCATACAACACTCCTTCCGTGGCCTCCAACTGCTCTTAAACGCTAGTAAAACCAAATGCATGCTTTTCAACCGGTCGCTGCCTGCACCCGCATGCCCGACTAGCATCACCACCCTGGATGGTTCCGACCTAGAATATGTGGACGTCTATAAGTACCTAGGTGTCTGGCTAGACTGCAAACTCTCCTTCCAGACTCATATCAAACATCTCCAATCGAAAATCAAATCAAGAGTCGGCTTTCTATTCCGCAACAAAGCCTCCTTCACTCACGCCGCCAAGCTTACCCTAGTAAAACTGACTATCCTACCGATCCTCGACTTCGGCGATGTCATCTACAAAATGGCTTCCAACACTCTACTCAGCAAACTGGATGCAGTCTATCACAGTGCCATCCGTTTTGTCACTAAAGCACCTTATACCACCCACCACTGCGACTTGTATGCTCTAGTCGGCTGGCCCTCGCTACATATTCGTCGCCAGACCCACTGGCTCCAGGTCATCTACAAGTCCATGCTAGGTAAAGCTCCGCCTTATCTCAGCTCACTGGTCACGATGGCAACACCCATCCGTAGCACGCGCTCCAGCAGGTGTATCTCACTGATCATCCCTAAAGCCAACACCTCATTTGGCCGCCTTTCGTTCCAGTACTCTGCTGCCTGTGACTGGAACGAATTGCAAAAATCGCTGAAGTTGGAGACTTTTATCTCCCTCACCAACTTCAAACATCAGCTATCTGAGCAGCTAACCGATCGTTGCAGCTGTACATAGTCTATTGGTAAATAGCCCACCCTTTTTCACCTACCTCATCCCCATACTGTTTTTATTTATTTACTTTTCTGCTCTTTTGCACACCAATATCTCTACCTGTACATGACCATCTGATCATTCATCACTCCAGTGTTAATCTGCAAAATTGTAATTATTTGCCTACTTCCTCATGCCTTTTGCACACATTGTATATAGACTCCCCCTTTGTTTTCTACTGTGTTATTGACTTGTTAATTGTTTACTTCATGTGTAACTCTTTGTTGTCTGCTCACACTGCTATGCTTTATCTTGGCCAGGTCGCAGTTGCAAATGAGAACTTGTTCTCAACTAGCCTACCTGGTTAAATAAAGGTGAAATAAAATAAAATTTAAAAAACCCGTATGGGTAGCTGAGAGGCCTAACCCCTGGGACCTAGACTGTCAACCAATCTCTAACCCGTATGGGTAGCTGAGAGGCCAAGCCCCTGGGACCTAGACTGTCAACCAATCACTAACCCGTATGGGTAGCTGAGAGGCCTAGCCCCTGGGACCTAGACTTTCAACCAATCACTAACCCGTATGGGTAGCTGAGAGGCCTAGCCCCTGGGTCCTAGACTGTCAACCAATCACTAACCCGTATGGGTAGCTGAGAGGCCAAGCCCCTGGGACCTAGACTGTCAACCAATCACTAACCCGTATGGGTAGCTGAGAGACCTAGCCCCTGGGACCTAGACTGTCAACCAATCACTAACCCGTATGGGTAGCTGAGAGGCCAAGCCCCTGGGACCTAGACTGTCAACCAATCACTAACCGTATGGGTAGCTGAGAGGCCTAGCCCCTGGGACCTAGACTGTCAACCAATCACTAACCCGTATGGGTAGCTGAGAGGCCTAGCCCCTGGGACCTAGACTGTCAACCAATCACTAACCCGTATGGGTAGCTGAGTGGCCAAGCCCCTGGGACCTAGACCGTCAACCAATCACTAACCCGTATGGGTAGCTGAGAGACCAAGCCCCTGGGACCTAGACCGTCAACCAGTCACTAACCCGTATGGGTAGCTGAGAGGCCAAGCCCCTGGGACCTAGACTGTCAACCAATCACTAACCCGTATGGGTAGCTGAGAGGCCAAGCCCCTGGGACCTATACTGTCAACCAATCACTAACCCGTATGGGTAGCTGAGAGGCCAAGCCCCTGGGACCTATACTGTCAACCAATCACTAACCCGTATGGGTAGCTGAGAGGCCAAGCCCCTGGGACCTAGACTGTCAACCAATCACTAACCCGTATGGGTAGCTGAGAGGCCAAGCCCCTGGGACCTATACTGTCAACCAATCACTAACCCGTATGGGTAGCTGAGAGGCCAAGCCCCTGGGACCTATATTGTCAACCAATCACTAACCCGTATGGGTAGCTGAGAGGCCAAGCCCCTGGGACGTATGTGAGAGAAAATGCTGTTCATTGAGTGAAAACGAGAGAGAGAAGCAGGGTTGAGGAGGACAGAAGAAGGGACAGAAAGAAGGAAAGAAGGCTCATTTTGTGGAATGGTTTGTACCCTGGCGAGATGGGTTTGTGTTATATGTGTGTGGAGAGAGATGTGTTATGTGGAGAGAGGTGTGTTATGGGGAGAGAAATGTGTGTTGTATTATGGGGAGAGAGGTGGGTTATGTGGAGAGAGGTGGGTTAAGGGGAGAGAGGTGTGTTATGTGGAGAGAGGTGTGTTATGGAGAGAGAGGTGGGTTATGTGGAGAGAGGTGTGTTATGGGAGAGAGGTATGTTAAGTGGAGAGAGGTGTGTTATGTGGAGAGAGGTGTGTTATGGGGAGAGAGGTGGGTTATGTGGAGAGAGTTGGGTTAAGGGGAGAGAGGTGTGTTATGTGGAGAGAGGTGGGTTAAGGGGAGAGAGGTGTGTTATGTGGAGAGAGGTGTGTTATGGGGACAGAGGTGGGTTATGTGGAGAGAGGTGGGTTATGGGGAGAGAGGTGTGTGGTGTGTTATGGGGAGAGAGGTGTTGTGGGGAGAGAGGTGGGTTGTGGGGAGAGAGGTGTGTGGTATGTTATGGGGAGAGAGGTGTGTGGTGTGTTATGGGGAGAGAGGTGTGTGGTGTGTTATGGGGAGAGAGTTGTGTGGTGTGTTATGGGGAGAGAGTTATGTTATGGGGAGAGAGGTGTGTTATGTGGAGAGAGGTGGGTTATGTGGAGAGAGGTGGGTTATGTGGAGTGAGGGGGTTATGGGGAGAGAGATGTGTTATGGTGTCACGTTCGTCATACGGAGGAGACCAAGGCTCAGCGTGGTAAACGCACATTCTTCTTTATTGAAAGAAAGAACACTGAACAAACTATACAAAACAACAAAACGCGCCGCTAATATGAGAAGTGCAGAACAGGCAACTAAACATAGAATAAGAACCCACAAACTACCCAAGGAATATAGCTACCTAAATATGGTCCCCAATCAGAGACAACGATAAACAGCTGCCTCTGATTGAGAACCAATTCAGGCAACCATAGACATGTGTGTGTGCGTGTGTGTGTGTGTGTGTGTGTGTGTATGTGTGTGTGTGTGTGTAAAGTACCTAAAAAATCACTGTAGTAACAGTAAAGATACCTTAACAGAAAAGGCTAAAAGTGAAAGTCACCCAGTAAAATACTACTTGAGGAAAAGTCTAAAAGTATTTGTTTTTAAATATACTTAAGTATCAAAAGTAAAAGTATTTTTTCTTAAGTACAATACTGTGTGTGTGTGGGTGTGTCCACTACAGAGTGTGCAGTGTGTTCACGTGTCAAGCATCTTGTAAGAGCATCTGTTTGAATCTGTAAGACAAGTCAAGTCAAGTCAAAACAAGTCAGGTGCTATTTGTCATATGCATTGGATACACATGGTGTACACAGTACATTGACATGCTTACATGCAGGTTCAACTCCCAATGTGACAATAATAGGAATACAAGTAAAGGTAGATTTTGAATACAAATTAATTGAATAAAATAGCGTGTGTGTTGTCGCCAGACATACCAAGGCATTCTGTATCCTCTCCCGGCCCGATATCTAGAAACAGACAGAGAACGAGGATATAACTACACCTTCGTCTGCACTCTCAACAATAACATCTAAACCATTTCTCAGACCTCTGTGTCACCTCAGTTCACAATGCTGCAGCAAGCCGTTGAGACTACTTGATGATACTTGATGGTAGTAGCGAGTCCTTTTTAAAATTATTTTGTTTAAAGGCGTCCCCAAACCATAGCCCTAACCTTAACCACGTGGAATTAATGCGTCAAAAATAGACATTCATCCCATAATAATTTTTTTTTCCAGAGGGGGAAACTATGAGATCTTGTTGCCTCTGCAGGAGGCAGTTTCCATCAGTATATAAGGTTTAGAGACACCCTACTCCTCTCCTCCCTCCCTCCATCTCAAGACACCTTTACATGTATCAACCAACAGATTTCTCAGAGCCCTGTCACTCACCGCACCCACATCCCAGGGGGCTGTGGAGGGAACAGAAGGGAGGGTGGAGAGGGAGCAGCCTTCACAGACACCACTCTGCACTCCAGACATAAACAAGGCTGACAAATGGGCCTCAGTATCAGGTGTCTCAGTAGAACATTTAGAAGTAACGAGACAATGAGACACAGAAAGCCCCTATCTACCCCTAACCCTTTACCATTAAAACCAGAGAAACCCCTATCTACCCCTAACCCTTTATCATTAAAACCAGAGCATCCCCTATCTACTCCTAACCCTTTACCATTAAAACCAGAGAAACCCCTATCTACCCCTAACCCTTAAAACCAGAGAAACCCCTATCTACCCCTAACCCTTTAACATTAAAACCAGAGAATCCCCTATCTACTCCTAACCCTTTACCATTAAAACCCGTATCTACCCCTAACCCTTTACCATTAAAACCAGAGAAACCCCTATCTACCGCTAACCCTTTACCATTAAAACCAGAGAAACCCCTATCTACCCATAACCCTTTACCATTAAAACCAGAGAAACCCCTATCTACTCCTAACCCTTTACCATTAAAACCAGAGAAACCCCTATCTACTCCTAACCCTTTACCATTAAAACCAGAGAAACCCCTATCTACCCATAACCCATACCCCTTTACCATTAAAACGAGAGAAACCGTATCTACCCATAACCCTTTACCATTAAAACCAGAGAAACCCTTATCTACCCCTAACCCTTTACCATTAAAACCAGAAAGCCCCTATCTACCCATAACCCTCTACCACTGAAACCAGAGAAGCCCCTATCTACCATTACAACCCCAATCCATGAGAAGAGTAAGCGTTGTGTGTGTGTGTGTGTGTGTGAGTGAGGGAGTGAGTGAGTGAGTGAGTGAGAGAGACTGCATGTGTTGCTGATGTCATCTGTCTTCAATCAAGGCACTGTGCTGTGAGCTCACTCAACATGTACACACACACACACAAACACACACACACACACACAAAACATGCATGTGTGTATGTGTGTTTTGTTCTTCTATCCTCGTCGGGACCTAACATTGATTTCCATTCAAAATCCTATTTTCACTAAACCTCCCTCTAACCCTTACCCAACCTAAACCCGTAACCCTAACCAAAACCCTAAACCCAAACCTTAACCTAACCAAAACCCTAAACCTAAACCTTAACCTAACCGCAAACCCCTTACCCTTACTCTAACCCTCACTGTAACCCTAATCATCTGAGCTTAAATTAGCCTTTGTCCTCATGGGGTTGGGGGAAATACATCTTCCTTGTTTTACTATTCTTGTGGGATCTTCAGGGCATTTTAGTTCCCCACAAGGACAGAAGTACCAACAAAACACACACACATATACAGTACCAGTCAAAAGTTTGGACACACCTACTCATTCCATGGATTTTCTTTATTTTGGACTATTTTCTACATGGAATAGTAGTGAAGACATCAACACTATGAAATAGCACATATGGAATCATGTAGTAACCAGTTCTTCAAAATAGCCACCCTTTGCATTGATGACAGCTTTGCACACTCTTCACATTCTCTCAACCAGCTTCATGACCTGGAATGCATTTCAATTAACAGGTGTGCCTTGTTAAAAGTTAATTTCTGGAGTTGATTTCCTTCTTAATGCGTTTGAGCCAATCCATTGTGTTGTGACATGGTAGTGGTGGTATACAGAAGACAGCCCTATTTGGTAAAAGACCAAGTCTATATTATGGCAAGAACAGCTCAAATAAGCAAAGAGAAATGACAGTCCATCACTACTTTAAGACATGAAGGTCAGTCAATAGGGAAAATTTCAAGAACTTTGAAAGTTTCTTCAAGTGCAGTCGCAAAAACCATCAAGCGCTATGATGAAACTGGCTCTCATGAGGACCGCCACAGGAATGGAAGACCCAGAGTTACCTCTGCTGCAGAGGATAAGTTCATAAATGTTCATAAATGCTTCACAGAGTTCAAGTAACAGACACATCTCAACATCAACTGCTCAGCGGAGACTGCGTGAATCAGGCCTTCATGGTTGAATTGCTGCAAAGAAACCACCACTAAAGGACACCAATAAGAAGAAGAGACTTGCTTGGGCCAAGAAACACGAGCAACGGACATCAGACCGGTGGAAATCTGCCCTTTGGTCTGATGAGTGCAAATTTGAGATTTTTGGTTCCAACCACCGTGTCTTTGTGAGACGCAGAGTAGGTGACTGGATGATCTCTGCATGTGTGTTTCCCACAGTGAAGCATGGAGGAGGAGGTGTGATGTGTGGGGGTGCTTTGCTGGTGACACGGTCAGTGATTTATTTAGAATTCAAGGAGCACCTAACCAGCAGAATTCTGCAGCTGTACGCCATCACATCTGGTTTGGGCTTAGTGGGACTATCATTTGTTTTTCAACATGACAATGACTCAACACACCCCCAGGCTGTGTAAGGGCTATTTGACCAAGAAGGATAGTGATGGAGTGCTGCATCAGATAACCTGGCCTCCACAATCACCCGATCTCAACCCAATTGAGATGATTAGGGATGAGTTGGACTGAAGAGTGAATGAAAGCAGCCAACAAGTGCTCAGCATATGTGGGATCTCCTTCAAGACTGTTGGAAAGTATTCCAGGGGATGCTGGTTGAGAGAATGCCAAGAGTGTGCAAAGCTGTCATCAAGGCAAAGGGTGGCTACTTTGAAGAATCTAAAATCTAAAATATATTGGTTACTACATGATTCCACGTGTTATTTCATAGTTTTGATTTCTTCACTATTATTCTACAATGTAGAACATAGTAAAATAAAGAAAAACCCTTGAATGAGGAGGTGTCCACACTTTTGACTGGTATTGTATGTTTGCTTTATTATCATTGTGGGGACCAAAACCCCTAAAGCTAACCCCTAAAGCTAACCATAACCCTAAACCCAACCCTAATTCCTAAGACTAAACCTAACCGCTAACCCTAATTCTAATCCTAACCCTAAACCTGACGCTTAAGCCTAAAATAGCCTTTGCACTTTTGGGGGCTGGCGAAATGTCCCCACTTGTCCAAATTGTACCTGCTTTAATGTAGTTTCTGAAAGGTCAATCAGAAAGGCTGCTCTGAATGCTCATTTAACTTCATTAAGAAAGCATAAAACAAATAACTTTGTTTCCTATTCTACGGGCATAATAGCCAGGTTGATGCCAGCTGCCCGGCAACCTGTCATCAGCATCTGGCTCCACGGAGCATTTCTCATAGATGAGGTCATGCCCCAAACTATTTAGTAATATTCCATATTGCATTCTGTCTCTGTTGTTCATTCAGTTAAGCCTGTACTCAATTTAACTACTGTTGTGAGGACTTCTGGTCCCAAGAATATTGAAGCCAAACACACACACACTGACACACTGACACACACACGCTGACACACACACACACTGACATAAAGAAGGTTTCACAGTTGTGAAACTAACCTATGAAGGACATGCTAGAGCCAGAGTTCACATTGAGACAGGAAGTTAAGGGTGAGAGGGAGCTGGGTCGGCCAGGATGAAGCATGAGGAGCCAATTGTCCATGTTATCCTGTTTCATTCGGAGCGTCTGGTAAATGCACAATAGTCTTAACAGGAAACACATCACTAACATATGGTCGAGGCACCTGAGTCCACGCTGATGTGTCTCTGGAAAGTTTGAAGTGGCCAAAGACTAGAGTAGCACAAGTGGGTCTCTCACTGGGTAAAGCAAGAATAGGATCATATAGCCAGTGTGTGTACAGCGGATGTTTCTGTTTGTGTGTGTTCTGTGTTCTCTCCCATTATGGGAGCCATATGGTCATTCACTGCCCCTCCCTCTCTGTAATCTATCCAATCACTGCCCCTCCTTCTCTGTACTCTATCCAGTTACTAGTACAACAACTCTCAATACCAGCACATTGGTAAATATTTACAGTCTGGGCACAGAATAAAAAAGAGGGGGAGAAAGAAGAAAAGAGAGGTGGAGAAAGAGAAGAAAAGAGAGGTGGAGAAAGAGAAGAAAAGAGAGGAGGGGAGAAAGAGAAGAAAAGAGAGGGGGAGAAAGAGAAGAAAAGAGAGGTGGAGAAAGAGAAGAAAAGAGAGGGGAGAAAGAGAAGAAAAGAGAGCAGGGGAGAAAGAGAAGAAAAGAGAGGAGGGGAGAAAGAGAAGAAAAGAGAGGTGGAGAAAGAGAAGAAAAGAGAGGGGGAGAAAGAGGAAAAGATAGGAGGGGAGAAAGAGAATAAATGAGAGGAGGGGAGAAAGAGAAGAAAAGAGAGGGGGAGAAAGAGAAGAAAAGATAGGAGGGGAGAAAGAGAATAAATGAGAGGAGGGGAGAAAGATAAGAAAAGAGAGGGGGAGAAAGAGAAGAAAAGAGAGGGGGAGAAAGAGGAAAAGATAGGAGGGGAGAAAGAGAATAAATGAGAGGAGGGGAGAAAGAGAAGAAAAGAGAGGGGGAGAAAGAGAAGAAAAGAGAGGTGGAGAAAGAGAAGAAAAGAGAGGGGGAGAAAGAGAAGAAGAGAGGTGGAGAAAGAGAAGAAAAGAGAGGAGGGGAGAAAGAGAAGAAAAGAGAGGTGGAGAAAGAGAAGAAAAGAGAGGGGGAGAAAGAGAAGAAAAGAGAGGGGGAGAAAGAGAAGAAAAGATAGGAGGGGAGAAAGAGAATAAATGAGAGAAGGGGAGAAAGAGAAGAAAAGAGAGGGGGAGAAAGAGAAGAAAAGATAGGAGGGGAGAAAGAGAATAAATGAGAGGAGGGGAGAAAGAGAAGAAAAGAGAGGGGGAGAAAGATAAGAAAAGAGAGGAGGGGAGAAAGAGAAGAAAAGAGAAGGGGAGAAAGAGAAGAAAAGAGAGGGGGAGAGAGAAGAAAAGAGAGGAGGGGAGAAAGAGAAGAAAAGAGAGGAGGGAGAAAGAGAAGAAAAGAGAGGTGGAGAAAGAGAAGAAAAGAGAGGAGGGGAGAAAGAGAAGAAAAGAGAGGTGGAGAAAGAGAAGAAAAGAGAGGAGGGAGAAAGAGAAGAAAAGAGAGGTGGAGAAAGAGAAGAAAAGAGAGGGGGAGAAAGAGAAGAAAAGAGAGGTGGAGAAAGAGAAGAAAAGAGAGGGGAGGCGAAAGAGAAGAAAAGAGAGAGGGGCGAAAGAGAAGAAAAGAGAGGGGGAGATAGAGAAGAAAACAGAGGAGGGGAGAAAGAGAAGAAAAGAGAGGAGGGGAAAAAGAGAAAAAAAGAGAGGAGGGGAGAAAGAGAAGAAAAGAGAGGTAGAGAAAGAGAAGAAAGAGAGGGGAGAAAGAAGAAAAGAGAGGAGGGGAGAAAGAGAAGAAAAGAGAGGGGAGAAAGAAGAAAAGAGAGGGGGAGAAAGAGAAGAAAATAGAGGTGGAGAAGAGAAGAAAGAGAGGTGGAGAAAGAGATGAAAAGAGAGGGGGAGAAAGAGAAGAAAAGAGAGGGGAGAAAGAGAAGAAAGAGAGGTGGAGAAAGAGACGAAAAGAGAGGGGGAGAAAGAGAAGAAAAGAGAAGGGGAGAAAGAGAAGAAAAAGAGAGGAGGGGAGAAAGAGAAGAAAGGAGGGGAGAAAGAGAAGAAAAGAGAGGGGGGAGAAAGAGAAGAGAGGGGAGAGAAGGAGAGGAAAATAACAAATCAGTGTGCAGGTGGAATACATCTTCAGGTGTCAGCAGAGGGCCAGGAGGGAGAGACAATACACTTGGTCAGGTATTAGCAGAGGGCCAGGCGGGAGAGACAATACACTGGGTCAGGTATTAGCAGAGGGCCAGGCGGGAGAGACAATACACTGGGTCAGGTATTAGCAGAGGGCCAGGAGGGAGAGACAATACACTGGGTCAGGTATTAGCAAAGGGCCAGGAGGGAGAGACAATACACTGGGTCAGGTATTAGCAGAGGGCCAGGAGGGAGAGACAATACACTGGGTCAGGTATTAGCAGAGAGCAGAGGGCCAGGAGGGAGTGACAATACACTGGGTCAGGTATTAGCAGAGGGCCAGGAGGGAGTGACGATACACAGGGTCAGGTACTAGCAGAGGGCCAGGAGTGAAAGACAATACACTGGGTCAGGTATTAGCAGAGGGCCAGGAGGGAGAGACAATACACTGGGTCAGGTATTAGCAGAGAGCAGAGGGCCAGGAGGGAGTGACAATACACTGGGTCAGGTATTAGCAGAGGGCCAGGAGGGAGTGACGATACACAGGGTCAGGTATTAGCAGAGGGCCAGGAGTGAAAGATAATACACTGGGTCAGGTATTAGCAGAGGGCCAGGAGGGAGAGACAATACACAGGGTCAGTTAGAGTACTGAGTACTGGGTCAGGTAGAGTACTGGGGGGTAGAGTACTGGGGTGGTAGAGTACTGGGGGGTAGAGTACTGAGGTGGTAAAGTACTGAGGTGGTAGAGTACTGGGGTGGTAGAGTACTGAGGGTGGTAGAGTACTGAGGTGGTAGAGTACTGGGGTGGTAGGGTACTGAGGTGGTAGAGTACTGGGGTGGTAGGGTACTGAGGTGGTAGAGTACTGGGGTGGTAGGGTACTGAGGTGGTAGGTACTAAGGTGGTAGGGTACTGAGGTGGTAGAGTACTGGTGTGGTAGAGTACTCCCTTCATCACTCTCTTTCTCCCTCCCTTCATCACTCTCTCTCCCTCCCTCCCTTCGTCACTCTCTCTCTCCCTTCATCACTCTCTCTCTCTCCCTTCATCACTCTCTCTCTCTCCCTCCCTTCATCACTCTCTCGCTCCCTCCCTTCATCACTCTCTCTCTCCCTCCCTTCGTCACTCTCTCTCTCATCCCTCCCTTCATCACTCTCTCTCTCTCCCTCCCTTCATCACTCTCTCTCTCTCTCCCTCCCTTCATCACTCTCTCTCCCTCCCTTCATCACTCTCTCTCCCTCCCTTCATCACTCTCTCTCCCTCCCTTCATCACTCTCTCTTTCTCCCTCCCTTCATCACTCTCTCTCTCTCTCTTCCTCCCTTCATCACTCTCTCTTTCTCCCTCCCTTCATCACTCTCTCTCCCTCCCTTCATCACTCTCTCTCTCCCTCCCTTCATCACTCTCTCTCCCTCCCTTCATCACTCTCTCTCTCTCCCTCCCTTCATCACTCTCTCTCTCCCTCCCTTCATCACTCTCTCTCTCTTCCTCCCTTCATCACTCTCTATCTCTCTCCTCCCTTCATCACTCTCTCTCTCCCTCCCTTCATCACTCTCTCCATCCTTCCCTTCATCACTCTCTCTCTCTCTCCCTCCCTTCATCACTCTCTCTCTCCCTCCCTTCATCACTCTCTCCATCCTTCCCTTCATCACTCTCTCTCTCTCTCCCTCCCTTCATCACTCTCTCTCTCTCTCCCTCCCTTCATCACTCTCTCGCTCCCTCCCTTCATCACTCTCTCTCTCCCTCCCTTCGTCACTCTCTCTCTCATCTCTCCCTCCCTTAATCACTCTCTCTCCCTCCCTTCATCACTCTCTCTCCCTCCCTTCATCACTCTCTCTCCCTCCCTTCATCACTCTCTCTCTCTCCCTCCCTTCATCACTCTCTCTCTCTTCCTCCCTTCATCACTCTCTCTCCCTCCCTTCATCACTCTCTCTCCCTCCCTTCATCACTCTCTCTCTCCCTCCCTTCATCACACTCTCTCTCCCTCCCTTCATCACTCTCTCTCTCCCTCCCTTCATCACTCTCTCTCCCTCCCTTCATCACTCTCTCTCTCTTCCTCCCTTCATCACTCTCTCTCTCCCTCCCTTCGTCACTCTCTCTCGCTCCCTCCCTTCATCACTCTCTCTCTCCATCCCTCCCTTCATCACTCTCTCTCTCCATCCCTCCCTTCATCACTCTCTCTCCATCCCTCCCTTCATCACTCTCTCTCTCGCTCCCTCCCTTCATCACTCTCTCTTCTCTCTTCCTCACTTCATCACTCTCTCTCTCTTCCTCCCTTCATCACTCTCTCTCTCTCCCTCCCTTCATCACTCTCTCTCTCTCTCCCTCCCTCCCTTCGTCACTCTCTCTCTCCATCCCTCCCTTCATCACTCTCTCTCTCTCCCTCCCTTCATCACTCTCTCTCTACCTTCATCACTCTCTCGCTCTCTACCTTCATCACTCTCTCCCTCCCTTCATCACTCTCTCCCTCCCTTCATCACTTCTCTCGCTCCCTCCCTTCGTCACTCTCTCTCTCCATCCCTCCCTTCATCACTCTCTCTCTTCCTCCCTTCATCACTCTCTCTCTCTCTCCCTCCCTTCATCACTCTCTCGCTCCCTCCCTTCATCACTCTCTCTCTCTCTCCCTCCCTTCATCACTCTCTCCATCCTTCCCTTCATCACTCTCTCTCTCTCTCTCTCTCTCCCTCCCTTCATCACTCTCTCTCTCTCTCCCTCCCCTTCATCACTCTCTCTCTCTCTCCCTCCCTTCATCACTCTCTCTCTCCCTCCCTTCGTCACTCTCTCTCTCATCCCTCCCTTCATCACTCTCTCGCTCTCTCCCTCCCTTCATCACTCTCTCTCTCCCTCCCTTCATCACTCTCTCTCGCTCCCTCCCTTCATCACTCTCTCTCTCTCCCTCCCTTCATCACTCTCTCGCTCCCTCCCTTCATCACTCTCTCTCTCTCTTCCTCCCTTCATCACTCTCTCTCTCTCTTCCTCCCTTCATCACTCTCTCTCTCTTCCTCCCTTTATCACTCTCTCTCTCTCTTCCTCCCTTCATCACTCTCTCTCTCTCTCCCTCCCTTCATCACTCTCTCTCTCTCTTCCTCCCTTCATCACTCTCTCTCTTCCTCCCTTCATCACTCTCTCGCTCCCTCCCTTCATCACTCTCTCTCTACCTTCATCACTCTCTCTCTCTCCCTCCCTTCGTCACTCTCTCTCTCGCTCCCCTCCCTTCGCCACTCTCTCTTTCTCTCCCTCTCATCGTCACTCTCTCTCTCTCCCTTCATCACTCTCTCTCTCCGTCCCTCACTCCAATTCATTATAGTTTCATTTATTTCCTTACTTCCTCTCCTTTCCTCCTCTCTGTTGCGGTGAATGGAAGGTCAAGGCTTAATCTGAAAAACACAAGGAAAAAGATGAGAAGAGAGGAGGGGAAAGAGGAGGAGGAGTGCACCCCTCGAAGATCAAAGACTCTGTTCCATTGTGAGGCAGTACAATGGAAGCTGTAGCTGTAGCTGGGAGTGACTGGAGGGTGAGGGGGGGCTGACCTCCCTGCTGGCCAACTGAAAGCCCGTAGGGGGGGTGATTCATTGGGGGAAAGAGAGAGGGTGGTGGAAGCGGGTAATGCTGTGCTGTACAGTACAGTAATGTCCGAGGAGACTCAGAAGAATATAAGACACTGACTATATAGTTGTTATTTAGGTCGTCATTGTTAAAAAAGAGTTTGTTCTTAACCTACTTTCCTAGTTAAATGAAGGTTAAATAAAATAAATAAAATATTAGGTGTAGGTCTACGGGATTCCATAGTGAAATGAAAGACTCTTATTCTCAACTCTTTATTTCCATGTATGGTCAAAAAGCTCTCCAAGTCATTGATTGTGGCAAATATATGGTAATGATATGTGTTCTTTTTCTTGTTGTAGTGAAAACAAACATGCCATCCTTTGCATTAAAGCTGTGACATTCAGTATCATCTCTTTATCAGAACAATCCCTAGAGAGGTGTTAGCTGAGGCTGGGGGTGTTAACTGGAGGCTGGGGGTGTTAACTGGAGGCTGGGGGTGTTAGCTGGAGGCTGGGGGTGTTAGCTGGAGGCTGGGGGTGTTAACTGGAGGCTGGGGTGTTAGCTGGGGGTGTTACCTGAGGCTGGGGATGTAATCTGAGTCTGGGTGTGGGGTGTTTGCTGGGGGTGGGGGTGTTAGCTGAGGCTGGGGTGTTAGCTGAGGCTGGGGGTGGGGTGTTATCTGGTGTTTGGGGTGGGGGTGTTAGCTGGGGCTGGGATGGTTAGCTGGGGCTGTGAGTGTTAGATGGGGCTGGGGGTGTTAGCTGGGGCTGGGGGTGTTAGCTGGAGGCTGGGGGTGTTAGCTGGAGGCTGGGGGTGTTAGCTGGGGGTGTTAACTGGAGGCTGGGGGTGTTAGCTGGGGGAGTTAGCTGAGGCTGGGGATGTTAGCTGAGGCTGGGTGTGGGGTGTTTGCTGGGGCTGGGGGTGGGGGTGGGGTGTTAGCTGGTGTTTGGGGTGGGGGTGTTAGCTGGGGCTGGGGGATGTTAGCTGGGGGTGTTAGCTGAGGATGGGTGTGGGGGTGTGAGCTGGGGCTAAGTTGTTAGCTGAGGCTGGGGCTTGGGTGTTAGCTGAGGCTGGGCGTGTTAGCTGAGTTAAATATGTGTCTCTATTATGGTCATACGTTTGGCAGGAGGTTAGGATGTGCAGCTCAGTTTCCACCTCATTTTGTGGGCAGTCTGCGCATAGCCTGTCTTCTCTTGAGAGCCAGGTCTGCCTACAGCGGCCTTTCTCAATAGCAAGGCCATGCTCACTGAGTCTGTACATAGTCAAAGCTTTCCTTAAGTTTGGGTCAGTCACGGTGGTCAGGTATTCTGCCACTGTGAACTCTCTGTTTAGGGCCAAATAGCATTACAGGTTGCTCAGTTTAAAAGAAATATATTTCCAATATGTCAAGTAATAATCTTTTTGTTTTCTCATGACTGTGTTGCTGAGCTATGTGAGGTCTGATTCTCTCTCGCTCTCCTTCTCCACTATTAATCTGCTAGTTCACTGTTTACCAAATCCACAGAGGATCCTGGCCTAGCACCACTCTGTTCCATTAACCTTTAACCTCTCAGCCTCCCGGGTGGCGCAGTGGTTAAGGGCGCTGTACTGCAGCGCCAGCTGTGCCATCAGAGTCCCTGGGTTCGCGCCCAGGCTCTGTCATAACCGGCCGCGACCGGGAGGCCCGTGGGGCACGCATAATTGGCCTAGCGTCGCACCACACATTGGTGCGGCTGGCTTCCGGATGCGCGCTGTGTTAAGAAGCAGTGCGGCTGGTTGGGTTTTGTATCGGAGGACGCATGACTTTCAACCTTCGTCTCTCCCGAGCCCGTACGGGAGTTGCAGCCATGAGACAAGATAGTAGCTACTACAACAATTGGATACCACGAAATTGGGGAGAAAAAGGGGTTAAAAAAAACTACTTTAACCTCTGTCCTAACGCAGAGCAGCGCTATGGCTACCGGAGCCAGAGACAAGCACGGGGCAGGCAGGCGGCTAGACCAACCGGACAACTGTTTGTATGAGATGTGTATAACCCTGGCTGCACGGGATCACGTTCCCTGGAGAGTTTGACGATTTCCATCTGGACAGCCCTGACTTACTAACCTGAAGACATGGACCACTGACAGTCCTGACTTACTAACCTGGTGAAGACATTGACCCCCCTCCAATGTCAACGCTACAAACCCATCTATCTTCTATGTCAGAGGTACCCCACGAGGTCCGGACCACTGCTGGTTTTCTGTTCTACCTAAATCCACCACATGCTGACCCATGTCTAAATCAGTCCCTGATTAGAGGGTAACAATAACCAAAAGCTGTGGAACTGGCTTCGAGGTTTGAATTTGAGGGTTCTAGGTCAACTCTGCCATCACCCTGTACAATAGATTTCAGATCTGAGCATCATTTTTTGTATTATACTTTAACCTGCAATGAAAAATCAGTCCCCATTCTCAATCTCAAATATGTATTGTGTTGCAGTAGCACACGGTCAACAGTAGTTGGCAGTGCATGTTAACCTAGACGTAGGATACATGATCCTATTGGAGAGAAGGATGCTTTCCTGCACCAGCAAATTCACATAGATAGCTGGATGTTTCCACAGCCCAAGTTCCACTAAACATGAATGACCTTCCCTCACTCAACCATGACTCGTCTCAATGTTTACCTTGTGGTTTTATCCTTAGACTCTTTTCAGTATTTACCGACAGTAGTGGTTTTCTAAATGTTCATGGCAGTACACTGCACCTTCAGCCCCTTTTCACCCTGTGTGACGGGCACACTCACAGACCAGCCCTACGGGCACACTCACAGACCAGCCCTACGGGCACACTCACAGACCAGCCCTACGGGCACACTCACAGACCAGCCCTACGGGCACACTCACAGGCCAGCCCTACATGCACACTCACAGACCAGCCCTACATGCACACTCATAGACCAGCCCTACGTGTACACTCACAGACCAGCCCTACATGCACACTCACAGACCAGCCCTACATGCACACTCATAGACCAGCCCTACGTGTACACTCACAGACCTGCCCTACGGGCACACTCACAGACCAGCCCTATGGGCACACTCACAGACCAGCCCTACGGGCACACTCACAGACCAGCCCTACATGCACACTCACAGACCAGCCCTACGGGCACACTCACAGACCAGCCCTACGTGCACACTCACAGACCAGCCCTACGTGCACACTCACAGACCAGACCTACGTGCACACTCACAGACCAGCCCGTAGGTCGTGAGTGGTTCGTGAGTGGTTCATGAGGAGTGACAGAAGAGCTGTCCCTCATTTAGCAGCACATAGGCCTCCTCACCCCTCCTCCCTCTCCCTTCTCTCTCTCTCTCTCCTCCCCTCCTCCCTCTCCCTTCTCTCTCTCTCCTCGCCTTCCTCCTCTCTCTCTCCTCACCCCCCCCCCCCCCCCCCCCGCCTCCAAACCACTCCCCATAACCTCTGACCCTGATGAAAACGCACAGTCATTTATGGTAGATGAACAGGAAAGTGTGTCCAGCAAACACACTCACACACACACTCGCATTCACACACACACAACAGAACACATATATGCAAATACACTTACCACCCCATTTTTAGCCAACCATGTTGGAATTTTCAGCATATTCTCAGGAAAGCAGTGCAAGAGGGGGTGGGTGGGTGTAAGGGTCGATCCATTGCCAAAAATAGACCGATTTTCCCCACAAGAGGAAACGAGTAGTGCCCTGCAGTTAACTCTCCAGTACATTAAGATCTGCTACCCCACAAGACCAGATTGCTGAGCTCAATAAGAGAACATCACAAAAGAGACATGTCTTCTGCAGTAAATTTCCTCATGAGCTACCCTTAGAAAGTCAGTCTCTGACATAGTCAACCCAAGCACACCGACTATCAGAGTAAACAGCATCCATGTACACCATCACCCAAGTACTACTCCTGATATGTTCCCAACACCACAAGTACTACTCCTGATATGTTCCCAATACCCCAGTACTACTCCTGATATGTTCCCAACACCACCAGTACTACTCCTGATATGTTCCCAACACCACCAGTACTACTCCTGATATGTTCCCAACACCACCAGTACTACTCCTGAAATGTTCCCAACACCACCAGTACTACTCCTGAAATGTTCCCAACACCCCAGTAATACTCCTGATATGTTCCCAACACCCCAGTACTACTCCTGAAATGTTCCCAACACCACCAGTACTACTACTGATATGTTCCCAACACCCCAGTACTACTCCTGACATGTTCAAAACACTACCAGTACAACTCCTGACATGTTCCCAACACCACCAGTACTGCTCCTGATATGTTCCCAATAACACCAGTACTACTCCTGATATGTTCCCAACACCACCAGTACTACTCTTGAAATGTTCCCAACACCACCAGTACTACTCCTGATATGTTCCCAACACCACCAGTACTACTCTTGAAATGTTCCCAACACCACCAGTACTACTCCTGAAATGTTCCCAACACCACCAGTACTACTCCTGATATGTTCCCAACACTACCAGTACTACTCCTGATATGTTCCCAACACCACCAGTACAACTCCTGATATGTTCCCAACACCACCAGTACTACTCCTGATATGTTCCCAACACGACCAGTACTACTCCTGATATGTTCCCAACACCACCAGTACTACTCCTGATATGTTCCCAACACCACCAGTGCAACTCCTGATATGTTCCCAACACCACCAGTACTACTCCTGATATGTTCCCAACACCACCAGTACTACTCCTGATATGTTCCCAACACCACCAGTACTACTCCTGATATGTTCCCAACACCACCAGTACTACTCCTGATATGTTCAAAACACCACCAGTACTACTCCTGACATTTTCCCAACACCACCTGTACTACTCCTGATATGTTCCAAACACTATCAGCACTACTCCTGACATGTTGCCAACACCACCAGTACTACTCCTGATATGTTCCCAACACCACCTGTACTAGTCCTGATATCTTCCAAACACCACCATTACTACTCCTGATATGTTCCCAACACCACCAGTACTACTCCTGACATGT
This sequence comes from Oncorhynchus kisutch, assembly GCF_002021735.2. Taxonomy (NCBI): domain Eukaryota; kingdom Metazoa; phylum Chordata; class Actinopteri; order Salmoniformes; family Salmonidae; genus Oncorhynchus; species Oncorhynchus kisutch. The sequence goes on from NC_034187.2 coordinate 12,507,529, forward strand.
TCAAAACACTACCAGTACTACTCCTGACATGTTCCCAACACCACCAGTACTGCTCCTGATATGTTCCCAATAACACCAGTACTACTCCTGATATGTTCCCAACACCACCAGTACTACTCCTGATATGTTCCCAACACCTCCAGTACTACTCCTGATATGACACTACCAGTCCTACTCCTGATATGTTCCCAACACCACCAGTACTACTCCTGATATGTTACAAACACTACCAGTACTACTCCTGACATGTTACAAACACTACCAGTACTACTCCTGATATGTTCCCAACACCACCAGTACTACTACAGATATGTTCCCAACACCTCCAGTACTACTCCTGATATGTTCCCAACACCACCACTACTACTCCTGACATGTTACAAACACCACCAGTACTACTCCTGATATGTTCCCAACACCACCAGTACTACTCCTGATATGTTACAAACACCACCAGTACTACTCCTGATATGTTACAAACACCACCAGTACTACTCCTGTCATGTTACAAACACCACCAGTACTACTCCTGACATGTTCCAAACACCCCTGTACTACTCCTGATTCATGTCCAAAGGAGCTCAATACATTTCCACACATCTTCCATACTGGCTTTGTAAGAGAAGTTTAACTATATGTACATTCAAAACTGGACATGAATGCACGCACACGCGCGCACACACACACACACACGGCCAGCTGGATCACATTGACAGGAGTTGAGTTTGTGAGCTAGTGAGTTAGTGAGTAGAGGGTGTGATGAGGAGGGTGTGATGGGGAGGGTGTGATGAGGAGGGTGTGCACACAAACACATGCACACACACACGTAACATGCTGAAGAGGACACTAATTTGCAACATAAGGAAGATGCAAACTGTTGCACTCTTGAAAACCACATGTAGTCTGACTCACGGATGATGGGTCGGTTTCTGCTGTTGGAGCAAAAAACACTCTGCTAAAATAGCATGGAACTGGGAACTGCATTGTGAAATACAAGAAGTTTCTCCATCATGGATTCTTTCACATTCAGGGAGAGATGAGTGTGTTATGACTAGCAGTGTGTGGTGGGTTAGGACTAGCAGTGTATGGTGTTAGGACTAGCAGTGTGTGGTGGGTTAGGAGTAACAGTGTGTGGTGTTAGGACTAGCAGTGTATGGTGTTAGGACTAGCAGTGTGTGGTGGGTTAGGACTAGCAGTGTATGGTGTTATGACTAGCAGTGTGTGGTGGGTTAGGACTAGCAGTGTGTGGTGGGTTAGGACTAGCAGTGTATGGTGTTAGGACTAGCAATGTGTGGTGGGTTAGGACTAACAGTGTATGGTGTTAGGACTAGCAGTGTGTGGTGGGTTTGGACTAACAGTGTATGGTGTTAGGACTAGCAGTGTGTGGTGGGTTTGGATTAGCAGTGTATGGTGTGTTATGACTAGCAGTGTGTGGTGTTAGGACTAGCAGTGTGTGGTGGGTTAGGACTAACAGTGTATGGTGTTATGACTAGCAGTGTGTGGTGGGTTAGGACTAACAGTGTATGGTGTTAGGACTAGCAGTGTGTGGTTGGTTTGGGTTAGCAGTGTATGGTGTGTTATGACTAGCAGTGTGTGGTGTGTTAGGATTAGCAGTGTGTGGTGTGTTAGGACTAGCAGTGTGTGGTGGGTTTGGATTAGCAGTGTGTGGTGTGTTATGACTAGCAGTGTGTGGTGTTTTAGGATTAGCAGTGTGTGGTGTGTTAGGATTAGCAGTGTGTGGTGTGTTAGGATTAGCAGTGTGTGGTGTGTTAGGACTAGCAGTGTGTGGTGTGTTAGGATTAGCAGTGTGTGGTGTGTTAGGATTAGCAGTGTGTGGTGTGTTAGGATTAGCAGTGTGTGGTGTGTTAGGATTAACAGTGTGTGGTGTGTTAGGATTAGCAGTGTGTGATGTGTTAGGATTAGCAGTGTGTGGTGTGTTAGGATTAGCAGTGTGTGGTGTTTTAGGATTAGCAGTGTGTGGTGTGTTAGGATTAGCAGTGTGTGGTGTGTTAGGATTAGCAGTGTGTGGTGTGTTAGGATTAGCAGTGTGTGGTGTGTTAGGATTAGCAGTGTGTGGTGTGTTAGGATTAGCAGTGTGTGGTGTGTTAGGATTAGCAGTGTGTGGTGTGTTAGGATTAGCAGTGTGTGGTGTGTTAGGATTAGCAGTGTGTGGTGTGTTAGGATTAGCAGTGTGTGGTGTTTTAGGATTAGCAGTTATTTTACCAGGTAAATTGACTGAGAACACGTTCTCATTTGCAGCAGCGACCTGGGGAATAGTTACAGGGGAGAGGGATGAATGAGCCAATTGTAACCTGGGGATTATTAGGTGACTGTGGTTTGAGGGCCAGATTGGGAATTTAGCCAGGACACCGGGGTTAACACCCCTACTCTTACGATAAGTGCCATGGGATCTTTAATGACCACAGAGATTCAGGACACCCATTTTACTTCCCATCAGAAAGACGGCACCCTACACAGGGCAATCAGTGCCCTGGGGCATTGGGATATTTTTCTTAGACCAGAGGAAAGAGTGCCTCCTACTGGCCCTCTGTTAGAGGAATTCTAAATTCCTATATGTTTTGTAGCCAAAACCAAATTCACACTCTCTCTATTTCATTAATGAGTCGTAAATTCATTAATTATGCATAAAATAGATCGAGACCAGTCTTAAAAGTCAGGTAACAGCGTTTATTGCAAGAGAGTACTGAAGCAAAATACAATGAACCTTACATTTTAAAGAGACAACATAAAATTACATCATCAGTTTCTCACACCCTCTCCGATCCACACAAGTGTCTTCAGTTCTGGAGATCTTCTTCTACTCCCCTCATAAAACAAACATTCCAATCTGTCTAAAAGACATCTTCTCCTCCACTAATGGAACATCAAAGACCATTCTTATCTGTCAGAAAAGATATATCATCCCTCTCCCTTAAACTTCCCGCAAGGTACAGGCAATTCATTCGTTTTACTTACATTTTCAGTAACAGCTTAACCAAGAACCCATACATTTCATACCATAACATAATAGTATTAGAATAAATGGTTCTAATTGAAATGTATACATTATTAATCATTTCAACTATAATTTCCTCTAACACCCTCCAACACCACATCCAGCAGCATCTGGTCTCCCATCCAGGAACTGACCAGTACCAACCCTGCTTAGCTTCAGAAGCAAGCCAGCAGTGGTATGTAGGATGGTATGCTGCTGGCAGTGTGTGGTGTGTTAGGATTAGCAGTGTGTGGTGTTTTAGGATTAGCAGTGTGTGTGTGGCGTGTGTGTTAGGATGAGCAGGCTGTGTGTGTGGTGACAGGAACCAGGTGAACCAGCTTAGGTCAACTTGATGGGTAATTTGTGTGGTTTGTAGGATTTATTTTGAACTAAGAGCAGAATTCCTGAAAAAGGCAATAAACGAACAGAACCTTACACCACCCCTATCAGTCCTAGCCTGTAGTATGACTGATTGACTGACTGACTGTCTGCAAGCCCTGGATCAGACCAGACAGACAGGTCTGTAATGACAGTATTTCAAGGTTGTTATTAACACCGACTTACATCTCTGCCTTGTGTTGTTCTGTTACTATGGGCTGTCAGTGAAGCAAAGCAGAGGAATCGGTGTTAGTGGGAGGATGGAAAAGGGTTCTTCCATCCATTCATTACAATCACATAACCACTGTCACTGTCTGTTTAGTCTGTTAACATGTGACAGGACAAATAGAACATGTCATTGAATTTCTACTCTGGTGGTTACATTTCATAGTGAAGGCCAGAGGAGAATCAGAACAGAGATGATAGGCCAGGGGAGAATCAGAACAGAGATGATAGGCCAGAGGATAATCAGAACAGAGATGATAGGCCAGGGGAGAATCAGAACAGAGATGGTAGGCCAGGGGAGAATCAGAACAGAGATGGTAGGCCAGGGTAGAATCAGAACAGAGATGATAGGCCAGGGGAGAATCAGAACAGAGATGATAGGCCAGGGGAGAATCAGAACAGATATGACAGGCCAGGGGAGAATCAGAACAGATATGGCAGGCCAGGGGAGAATCAGACCAGAGATGGCATGCCAGGAGAGAATCAGAACAGAGATGGCATGCCAGGAGAGAATAAGAACAGAGATGGCAGGCCAAATATGCCAGAGATGGCAGGCCAGGGGAGAATCAGAACAGAGATGGCATTCAGGACTCGTAAATCATTGGATCAGAGAGTCTGCTCCAGATGTTAATGCTCTGCTCCAGATGTTGATGCTCCGGTCCAGATGTTGATGCTCCGGTCCAGATGTTGATGCTCTGCACCAGATGTTGATGCTCCGGTCCAGATGTTGATGCTCTGCTCCAGATGTTAATGCTCCGCTCCAGATGTTGATGCTCCGGTCCAGATGTTGATGCTCCGGTCCAGATGTTGATGCTCCGGTCCAGATGTTGATGCTCCGGTCCAGATGTTGATGCTCCGGTCCAGACGTTGATGCTCCGGTCCAGATGTTGATGCTCCGGTCCAGATGTTGATGCTCCGGTCCAGATGTTGATGCTCTGGTCCAGATGTTGATGCTCCGCTCCAGATGTTGATGCTCCGGTCCAGATGTTGATGCTCTGTTCCGCTCCAGATGTTGATGCTCTGGTCCAGATGTTGATGCTCTGGTCCAGATGTTGATGCTCCGCTCCAGATGTTGATGCTCCGCTCCAGATGTTGATGCTCTGGTCCAGATGTTGATGCTCCGCTCCAGATGTTGATGCTCTGGTCCAGATGTTGATGCTCCGCTCCAGATGTTGATGCTCTGGTCCAGATGTTGATACTCTGGTCCAGATTTTGATGCTCTGCTCCGCTCCAGATGTTGATGCTCCGCTCCAGATGTTGATGCTCCGGTCCTGATGTTGATGCTCCGCTCCAGATGTTGATGCTCTGCTCTGGTCCAGATGTTGATGCTCCACTCCAGATGTTGATGCTCTGGTCCAGATGTTGATGCTCCGGTCCAGATGTTGATGCTCCGGTCCAGATGTTGATGCTCTGGTCCAGATGTTGATGCTCCACTCCAGATGTTGATGCTCCGGTCCAGATGTTGATGCTCCGGTCCAGATGTTGATGCTCCGGTCCAGATGTTGATGCTCTGGTCCAGATGCTGATGATCTGCTCTGGTCCAGATGTTGTTGATCTGGTCCAGATGTTGATGCTTCGCTCCATATGTTGATGCTCTGCTCCAGATGTTGATGATGGGGAGGATACTATCTAACCCCTCTTCCCAGCTTTCCAAGAGTGTGTACATACACAAATGCACACGCACGGACTCAAGCACACACACAATCACACACATACAACCTTAGAGAGTGAGATTGAGAGAGTGAGGGAAAGAGAGAGAGAGAGAGAGAGAGAGAGAGAGAGAGAGAGAGAGAGAGAGAGAGAGAGAGAGAGAGAGAGAGAGGAGAGAGAGAAACAGAGACAGAGAGAGAGAGAGAGAGAGAGAGAGAGAGAGAGAGAGAGAGAGAGAGAGAGAGAGAGAGAGAGAGAGAGAGGAGGAAAGAGAGAGAAAGAAAGAGAGAGAGAGAGAGAGGGAAAGAGAGCGAGGGACACAGAGAGAGAGAGAAAGAGAGAGAAACAGAGTGAGAGAAACAGAGAGCGAGAGAGAGAGAAAAACAGAGACAAAGTGAGAGGGGGAGGGAGAGAGAGAAAGAGAGAGAGAGAGAAAGAGAGAGAGCATAGAACAATCAATGTGAATGCCTACACCTCATCCTACCTGACATCATATATCCTACACCTCATCCTCCCTGACATCATATATCCTACACCTCATGCACCCTGACATCATATATCCTTTACCTAATCCTCCCTGACATCATATATCCTTTACCTAATCCTACTTGACATCATATATCCTACACCTCATCCTCCCTGACATCATATATCCTTTACCTAATCCTACTTGACATCATCCATCCTACACCTCATCCTCCCTGACATCATATATCCTTTACCTAATCCTACTTGACATCATATATCCTACACCTCATCCTACCTGACATCATATATCCTACACCTCATCCTCCCTGACATCATATATCCTACACCTCATCCTCCCTGACATCATATATCCTTTACCTAATCCTACTTGACATCATATATTCTACACATCATCTTCCCTGACATCATATATCCTACACCTAATTCTACTTGACATCATATATCCTACACCTAATTCTACTTGACATCATATATCCTACAACTTTTTTTATTTGTGTTTTTTTTCTCACCATTATTTAACCAGGTAGGCCAGCTGAGAACAAGATCTCATTTACTGCGACCAAGATCTCATTAACAGCGACCTGGCCAAGATAAAGCAAAGCAGTGTGACACAAACAACAACAGAGTTACACATGGAATAAAGCAGAGAACTGGAAGGAAAGGCGACCAAAGGGGGAATTGACTTTGGGGGTGACCAGTGAGATATACCTGCTTGTCACGACTTCCGTCGAAGTCGGTTCCTCTCCTTGTTCGGGCGGCGTCACCGGTCCTCTAACCATCGTCGATCCACCTTTCATTTCTATTTGTTTTGTCTTGTTTTCCCACACACCTGGTTTACATTTCCCTCATAACTTGTCATGTATTTAACCGTCTGTTCCCCCCATGTCTGTGTGTGTAACTGTTTATTGTCAAGGTTGGCACGCTTCTGGCTGGTTTGCACAGGGTTTTGTTTTATTACCCGTGCTTTGTGGCAGCCGGTACTTTGTACTTGGGTTTTTGTACTTTGTGCTGCCTCACTTGTTCGTTGGACATTTGTTTTGTGACGTGGTTGCGTTCTGTGCAAAGGATTGCCTTAGTAAAGTGCTTTGTCCACTCATCTTTGCTCTCCTGCGCCTGACTTCTATGCACCAGCTACACTCACCCCTTGACACTGCTGGAGCGAGTGCTACGAGTGGGTGCTGCTATAGTGACCAGTGAGTGGAGGCTATTTTATAGATGGCTATTTTATAGATGACATCACTGAAGTCGAGGATCGGTAGGATGGTCAGTTTTACAAGGGTCTGTTTGGATTGGATTTGGATTGGAGATGCTTAACGTGAGTCTGGAAGGAGAGTTTACAGTCTAACCAGACACCTAGGTATTTGTAGTTGTCCACATATTCTAAGTCAGAGCCGTCCAGAGTAGTGATGCTGGATGGGCGGGCAGGAGCAGGCAGTGAATGATTGAATAGCATGCATTTAGTTATACTTGCATTTAAGAGCAGTTGGAGGCCACAGAAGGAGAGTTGTATGGCATTGAAGCTCGTCTGGAGGTTAGTTAACACAGTGTCCAGAGAGGGGCCAGAGGTATACAGAATAGTATCGTCTACATAGAGGTGGATCAGAGAATCCCCTGCAGCAAGAGCGACATCATTGATGTATACAGAGAAGAGAGTCAGCCCGAGAATTGAACCCTGTGACACCCCCATAGAGACTGCCAGAGGTCTGGACAACAGGCCCTCCGATTTGACACACTGACACACTTTCTTATTGGCTGACGAGTCTGCCAATAAGAACGTGGTGATTGACAGAGTTGAAAGCCTTGGCCAGGTTGATGAATACGGCTGCACAGTAATGTCACTTATCGATTGCGGTTATGATATCGTTTAGGACCTTGAGCGTGACTGAGGTGAACCCTTGACCAGCTCTGAAACCAGATTGCATAGTGGGATTGAAATGGTCGGTTTGTTAACTTGGCTTTCGAAGACTTTAGAAAGACAGCGTAGGATAGATATAGGTCTGTAGCAGTTTGGGTCTAGAGTGTCACCCCCTTTGAAGAGGGGGATGACTGCGGCAGCTTTCCAATCTTTGGGAATCTCAGACTATACGAAAGAGAGGTTGAAAAGGCTAGTAATAGGGGTTGCAACCATTTCGGCAGATCATTTTAGAAAGAGACGGTCCAGCTTGTCTAGCCCGGCTGATTTGTAGAGGTCCAGATTTTGCAGCTCTTTCAGAACATCAGCTATCTGGATTTGGGTGAAGGAGAAATGGTGGAGGCTTGGGCGGGTTGCTGTGGAGGGTGACAGGCAGTTAACCGAGGTAGGGGAAGCCAGGTGAAAAGCATGGCCAGCCTTAGAGAAATGTTTATTGAAATTCTCCATTATAGTTGATTTTTCGGTGGGAACAGTGTTTCCTAGCCTCAGAGCAGTGGGCAGCTGGGAGGTGTTCTTATTCTCCATGAACTTTACAGTGTCCCAGAACTTTTTTGAGTTTGTACTACAGGATTCAAATTTCTGTTTGAAAAAGCTAGCCTTAGCTTTCCTAACTGCATGTGTATATCTGTTCCTAACTTCCCTGAAAAGTTGCATATCACAGGGGCTATTCGATGCTAATGCAGAACGCCACAGGATGTTTTTGTGCTGGTCAAGGGCAGACAGGTCTGGAGTGAAGCAAGGACTATATCTATACCTAGTTCTACATTTTTTTAATGGAGCAAGCTTATTTAAGATGGTGAGGAAGGCACTTTTAAAGATTAACCAGGCATCCTCTACTGACGGGATGAGGTCAGTGTCATTGTTTGACAGTGATGAGGGGTGGTTGTTTGATCGCCGACCCATTACGGATGCAAGCAATGAGGCAGTGATTGCTGAGATCTTGAAAACAGAAGAGGTGTATTTGGAAGGCGAGTTAGTTGGGATGATATCTATGAGGGCGCCCGTGTTTACGGATTTGTACCTGGTAGGTTCATTGATCATTTGTGTGAGATTGAGGGCATTAAGCTTAGATTGTAGGATGGCCGGGGTGTTAAGCATGTCCCAGTTTAGGTCACCTTGTAACATCCTGATGTTTGTGAGTCAGCACTAGACTGAGATGGGGCAGCAGGTAGCCCAGTGGTTAGAGCATTGGACTAGTAACCGGAAGGTTGCAAGATTGAATCCCCGAGCTAACAAGGTAAACAATCTGTCGTTCTGCCCCTGAACAAGGCAGTTAACCCGCTGTTCCTAGGCTGTCATTGAAAATAAGGATTTGTTCTTAACTGACTTGCCTAATAAAGTAAAATAAAAGTGTATGATGACAAGAGAGGTTATAAAAGACAGATGTGACAGTAAAACTTATAATATGCCCTGTGTTGTGTTAGAAATGTCAATGTATTATCTCCATCATTTATCATGTTTAGTCAGGCTGTGTGAAAGAAAAGTTTATGACTCATAACTTATTTTTGCTTGTCTAAATGTTTACTATATTCATTTGATAAAAGACTAAACTTAATTGGGTATTTTTCTCAAATTATATGATTTTTCTCACATTTCAGAATAGAAAACAACCCAATAACCCTGTCTACAACATCCAGTCAATAACAACCATATTGTAAACAATCTCATTATGTACATATCCTAATCCATTCATTCCAGATTGATAGTCCTCTGAAAAACTTTACTAGAGTGATTATATTACCCAATAACACACCACCACCAGATAAGAGACATACGTAATAACTGAAGATTAACAGTGCTTGTTTTTACGAGTCTAATACTTAACTTCCTGTAAAGTGACTGAAGTCACTCCATTGTCCTGAATCTAAATCTAACTCTATGAGTTAAGGCTGAGACCACTCATTCACTCCGCCCTTTTAACTATGTTGATTAACAACAAACTCTGTCCGAGCGTAGCCAGGCGACGGGTCCAGCACGCTCTCCAACCTGAAGAGCAGCACGTATGTAGGAAACGACTCGGGTCGGGGAGAAATCAGATCCATCTATGGGGAATAGACCAAAATAAACCTCTCTATTCTCTCATATCGGGCCTTGTATAAATAAGATATCACCGCAGGCAACCTGCACCATGGGAGAAGGCCAATCCAGTCCTGTAAACATCAACCAACAAGTTCTGGAAGTGCGGGCTGGGATAGCTCTCAGGAGGGGAGAGACGAAAGGAGGAGGAGGAGGATGAGGGGGAGGGGGAAGGAGGACGGGGGAGAGAGGGGAAGGAGGAGGAGAGGGGGAGAGGGAGTAGTTGGGAGTGGGTAGTGGGGAGGTTGGAAGCAGATTATGGGGGGGGGGGGGTAGGGAGGGAGGAGGAAGGGGGACAAGGAGGGGAGCTGTGAGAGGAGAAGGGAAGGAGCTGGAAGCAGGGCAGGGAGCAGGGGGAGAGGGCAGAAGGGGAGCAGGGAAGAATGGGAGTAAGGGGAGAGGAGAGCAGGGATGGGAAGTTCTGTACTGGACTTTATAAATAAATCACTTTTCATAGAGGCTTATATGTCCACACACAGCCCTCTCTCCTCTTCCTCCCCCTCCTCTTCTCTTCCTCCCCCTCCTCTCCTCTTCCCTCCTCTACCTCCCCCCTCCTCTTCTGTTCCTCCTCTCCACCTCCCCCCTCCTCCTCTCCTCTTCCTCCCTCCCTCCCTCCCTCCCTCCCTCCCTCCCTCATCTTCATCCCCTCCTACTCTCCTATGAAAATAAACAGAGCCAGGTCAGAAATAGCTCAGTTTAAGCACCACTACAGGAAATTATCTAGGCTTGTTGGTACAACATCCTCCTCTGCCCAGCCCCCTTCAGCTTACCCCGAGGTTTGCTGCCAAACCTAGTTAACATTCAAGAAATATTAAGTGACATACAGTACAACATACAGCGAGTAGTAGTGAGTTATACTGAACCGCTGTGACCTTTAGAGTAGCTACAGAATCAACAACATGTTGCAAGAGGGTTTAATGAACCTCATAACAGGCTTGTTGTTTTCCAGTAGTTTGTTTTGACCGGTTTATGTCATTAACAGGTTCCCAGAGGAAGTAGTGTGGAGGACTATTTAAACCCACTTAGTCTGGCCCTTCCCGTAATGTAATGTAACCTTCGCAGACTAACCGAACATGGGAGACCAAACCAGACTGTGCTATGAGGGGTAAAAATGCTCTGGGCATGGGCCTGAGTGGTCCAGGTGGAATTTGGTTTCTGGTCCTGCATCATAGGAAACAAAGCTTCAGCTGTCGTTGTGATTTCACCAGTTTACGTGTTCATGGCTGCTGTGTAAACACACTTTAACCCCGGTTGAGTATGGGTAGCACCATTGTTTCGCACTAACCTGGTCCCAGATCTGTTTGTACTGCCTTGCCAACTCTGATGCGGACATTGACATGCAAAATAGCCAAACACTAGGAGTTGTCAAGACAACGTAAACAGATGTAGAACCAGAATGGTGTTGCACCAGGAGACAGAGCAGGGAAAGAGATGAGGGAGACGAGGGATACACAGAGCTGCTGCTGTCCCCAGAAACATATTTTAGAACAGCAAACTTCAATCGGTTGATTCTGTCTCGCTCACTCTATAACCCTGAGTTACAAGACTTACTTGGGTCTGAGAATAGGAAGTCTGATGACATCACAGTACGGTTGCCTTTGGGCTGTACGGTTGTCTGTACGGTTGTCTGTACGGTTGTCTGTACGGTTGTCTGTACGGTTGTCTGTACGGTTGTCTGTACGGTTGTCATTGGAGCAATATAACAGCCGCAGTGATGTTCTGTGGTGTCTTTCCATTTACTTCAGGATGAAAGGCCCTTGTTACAGTAAAGAAACCAAGTGGCACATTCACAGAATATTTTTCTGCTGTCTTTTTGTGTTCACAGCTGACTGCTGTGTGGGCGTGCATGCGTTAAGCCTCTGTGCTGCTCTGAGCTGTGCTTGCATTTATACATTATGTACATAAACAGTCAGAGACATCACCGAGTGGGGAACATCTCACCTCTTCTTCTTGTTCCACATACAGTACAGCAGCATCAGCACTCTCTGTGTGCCTTGAAACCGCTCTGGTTTCAGAGGCACATACAGGAACTCTGGTGGGTGATATGGACAGGTGTCTGCTGCAAAGGACACCAGATACACTTGGAACATCCTACACCCAACATCCTGTCCCCACTTCTGGTTGACACACACACACACACACATTCACACATGCATGCAGGCACACACACGCACTTGTGCACACAATCCCTTTAACCGTCGATTTGAGGGAACACTCAGTGTTTAGCACCAATGGTTAGGCTTCAGTCTGACGTTTATTGGCAGGAATCTTGCCCTGGAGGCAGATCTGAGTGATTTCCACTAGAAGGGCCAGCTGCAAAGTACACAATTATTCTATATATATTTATGAAATTCGTTTTTTTTTGTCTTAATTTAAGGTTAGGCATAAGGTTCAAGGCATAAGGTTAGCAGTGTGGTTAGGGTAAGGTATAAGGTTAGCAGTGTTGTTAAGGTCAGGGTTATTTTTAAAATCTGATTTTATTACTTTGTGGTGGTCCCAGGTGGTAACTCCCTGGCAGAGCTCACCAATACATGAGTCATCCCAACAAATGCCAACCTGCTGTAAGGCTGGGTAATAGATTTTGGTTATTGTACTTCCCCTTGCCTGTGGTCCTATATATCATATCGTATGTTGGTCGTTGCTGCTTTACAACGTAGGTCAGCAGTATGTTTAGCAGCAGTGGTTACTGGATAAGAGATTTCATTTATTGTACTTCCCCTTACCTAATTTTGGCCTGTGGTGCCATAACACCAATATTACCCAAATTTACTGATCACTTCATCTCATTAATACGCAGATGATATTTTACTATATCTAGACAATGTATCTCAATCGCTCCCAAACACATTGAAGATCATAAATAAATTCAGCTTCATATCAAGTTATAAAATGTATCAACCCAATCAGCCCTACTGCCTCTCTGACATTTCCAGAGGGAAAGACATAGGAGGACTGTCCGTACCAAACTTTAAATTGTATTTCCAGGCACTAGCATTTTGCCTCATCCTAAACAAGTTTAGACCTAATTGTTCTGCCCCTTAGCTGAGTATAGAGATAAATATGATGTCTCCTATTGCCCTGGAAGAGGTGGTCTTCGTATGTATCTTCGTATGTATCTTCGTATGTATCTTCGTATGTATCTTCGTATGTATTTATTTGATTGATTGATTGATTTGTTTCTATACCTGTAACCTTCCTTTGAAAAAGAAGGACAAAACGGAATAAAAAGTTGGTCACAAAAAATAGCTTCTGGTCCCATGTGTCATATCGTATGTGGGTCTCTACTGTTTGTTTAGCTGCAGTGGTTACTGGGTAAGAGATGTAGGTTATTTTACTTCACTTCAGAAACCAACCATGTCTATCTAATTAAAGCTTGTGGCCCCACATGTATCATCTCATAAGTGGGTCTGAAGAAATTTGGGGGGCTTCTAGCTTCTACTTTCCACACTGATGTGATGGAGCAGGAAGTGACATCACTTCCGGTGACATGCCTCGATGCAACCACAGGAAACTGAGAGTGAGCCTTGTTACGGCTGTGTTCCCCGAGCAATGAGAGTTTTTGATGATTATAGCTTTACAGCTATCATTGTGTCAATCATTCATCAATGTCTGATGCTTCCTGGAGCTCCTCCAGGGCTTAGAATTGATTGAATACATTACCATCGAAACAGCATCCCTGTCCCAGACAAATGGAAGGGTAAGTTATATTGAGCAGAGAGATCTATATCTGAATGTAGGCATACATTTAAGATATACAATCTACCACACCCCCATTTGATTAATTCAACTTTAACCTACCAACACCATCACCCACTGTCACAGGACACCATCACTCCCATATCTCAAGGCGGTTCAACTTACAATGTCCCTATGCGCAACGTACCCCATACCCAGGGTTAGTTGTGCCATGAGACCACTGCTTTTGATAAGTGGTTTGTAACTTCCGTTGTTAGAAGGAGACCAAGGTGCGGCGTGGTAAGTGTTCATGATTTTTTAATTACTCAGAACACCAAACAAAAACAACAAAAAGAATAACGAACATCACGTTCTGCAGAAAACAAAAAACAAGATCCCACAAACACCAAAAGGAGAATGACAACTTATATGTGATCCCCAATCAGAGACAACGATAAACAGCTGCCTCTGATTGGGAACCACACTGGCAAAAAACAAGGAAATAGAAAACATAGAAGTAAAGAAGCTAGAATGCCCCACCCTAGTCACACAGTCCTGGCTGGTTACCCCCCTCAGCCCGGCAAGTGCGGGGAGCTGGAACAGGCCGCACTGGGCTTTGCTGGCGAACCGGAGACAATATGCGTAGAGCTGGCGCAGGATAACCTGGGCCGAAGAGATGCACCGGAGGCCAGGAACGCTGAGTCGGCACAATCCGTCCTGGCTGAATGCCCACTCTAGCACGACCACTGCGGGGAGCTTACAGAGACTGCACCGGGCTGTGGCTGCGCACCAAAGGCATGGTGCGCAGAACCGGATAACACGGTGCTTGACCAGTTGTTCTCTCCCCACGGTAAGCATGGGGAGTTGGCTCAGGTCTACAACCTGACTCCGTCAATCAAACCTGCCTCTCGTGCTTGCTTCGTTGCAGTGACTCCCTCACTGCTTCCACCTGTTCCCATGGAAGGCGATCCCTTCCGGCAAGGATCTCCTCCCACGTCCAGGATCCTTTGCCGTCCAGGATGTCCTCCCATGTCCAGTCCTCCTGACCACGCTGCTTGGTCCGTTTGTGGTGGGATCTTCTGTTACGTCCGTTGTAAGAAGGAGACCAAGGTGCAGCGTGGTAAGTGTTCATGATTCTTTAACTACTCAGAACACCAAACAAAAACAACAAAAATAATAACGAACATCACGTTCTGCAGGCTTCACAGAGCTAACAAAAAACAAGATCCCACAAACACCAAAAAGGAGAATGACAACTTATGTGATCCCCAATCAGAGACAACGATAAACACCATCGTCATCACTGACTCAGTTCTCACAGATGATCACTCAAACTCTGGTTGTGTGTGACGCTGGCTAGAGAGTCCCAAAATATTCCTTACCCTAGGACATTTCAGTGGGTGACTATCCAGGAAAATGCATAGATCTGATTGTCTATTGACAGGACATACACACAGACTTACATTTTGGCATAATCGCCTTAAAAAACTAAATTTGTATACATTTGTATTGAAGAGCACATAAGAACATGTACCATACATACACAACACATCTTTGCTGTTACGGGTGTTGGTGGAAGAAGGTGAGGACCAAGGTGCAGCGTGGTGCGTGTTCGTCATTTTATTAAATAGAACTGAACAATAAATACAAAGTAACAAAAGGAACAACCGAAAGAGCCCCGTCAGGTGCAAAACACACTAAACATAAAATAACTACCCACACCACACAGGTGGGAAGTATGGTTCTCAATCAGAGACAACGATAGACAGCTGCCTCTGATTGAGAATCACACCCGGCCAAACAACACAGAAATCCAAAACATAGAAAATGAATATAGAATGCCCACCCTAGTCACACCTTGGCCTAACCAAAATAGAGAATAAAAACCTCTCAATGGCCAGGATGTGACATTGGCTATCTTTACTAAGGAGCGTAATTACATTCACATGTTAAAGGTACGTTTTGGCTGTAAAGAGCAAATATTTCAAGAGTCTGAAAAATAATAATAAAGCCACAGAAAAACAATAGAAACAACCCAAAAAAACTGAAATTACAGAATAGGAGCCTTGGATAGGAAAAGGTGGGAGAGAATGAACTAGGGAGTACTGTTGGCCTACAGGACTTGAACACAGAGTGACTAGGCCTACAGGACAGAACCACAGAGTGACTAGGGAGTATTGTTGGCCTACAGGACATAAACACAGGACAGAATCACAGATTGACTAGGGAGTATTGTTGGCCTACAGGACAGAACCACAGAGTGACTAGGGAGTATTGTTGGCCTACAGGACATAAACACAGAGTGACTGGGGAGTACTGTTGGCCTACAGGACAGAATCACAG
>NC_034187.2:12528271-12570771 GCF_002021735.2 Oncorhynchus kisutch
CTTGAAAGCGGCAGCTCTAGCCTTTAGCTCGGTGCCGATTTTGCATGTAATCCATGGCTTCTGGTTGGGAAATGTACGTACGGTCACTGTGGGGACGACGTCGTCAATGCACTTATTGATGAAGCCGGTGACTGAGGTGATATACTCCTCAATGCCATTGGATGAATCCTAGAACATATTCCAGTCTGTGCTAGCAAAACAGCCCTCTAGAGTAGCATCCACATCATCTGACCACTTCCGTATTGAACGAGTCACTGGTACTTCCTGCTTTAGTTGTTGCTTGTAAGCAAGAATCAGGATATAAATATGGTCAGATTTGCCAAATGGAGGGCGAGGGAGAGCTTTGTATGTGTCTCTGTGTGTGGAGGAAAGGTGGTCTAGAGTTTTTTTCCCTCTGGTTGCACATGTGATGTGCTGGTAGAAATGAGGTAAAATGGACTCCGGCCACTAGGAAGGACGCTTCTGGATTAGCATTTTCTTGTTTGCTTATGGCCTTTTACAGCTCATTGAGTGAGGTCTTAGTGCCAGCATCAATTTGTTGTGGTAAATTATCATGAGGTATTCTACCTCAGGCGAGCAATTCCTCGAGACTTCTTTAATATTAGACATTGAGCACCAGCACTTAGTGACAAATAGACATATAGCCCCGCCCCTCGTCAGATGTAGCTGTTCTGTCCTGCCGATGCAGAGAGAAGGCAGCCAGCTCTATATTATCCATGTCGCTGTTCAGCCATGTCCCCAAGAACACAGTGGCCTCCATCATTCTTAAATGGAAGAAGTTAGGAACCACCAAAACTCTTCCTAGAGCTGGCCCCCTGGCCAAACTGAGCAATCGGGGGAGAAGGGCCTTGGTCAGGGAGGTGACCAAGAACCCGATGGTCACTGAAAGAGCTCCAGAGTTTCTCTGTGGAGATGGGAGAACCTTCCAGAAGGACAACCATCTCTACAGAAACTCCACCAATCAGGCCTTCATGGATGAGTGGCTGGACGGAAGCCACTCCTCAGTAAAAGGCACATGACAGCCCGCTTGGAGTTTGCCAAAAGGCACCTGAAGGACTATTAGACCATGATAAACAATATTCTCTGGTCTGGTGAAATCAAGATTGAACTCTTTGGCCTGAATGCCAAGCATCACCTCTAGAGGAAACATGGCACCATCCCTATAGTAAAGCATGGTGGTGCAGCATGCTTCATGGGGACTGGGAGACTAGTCATGATCAAGGGAAAGATTAACAGAGCAAAGTACAGAGAGATCATTGATGAAAACCTGCTCCAGAACTTCCGCGACGCATATAAGGCCTCCCCCGCCCTCCTTTCGGAAAAGCTGACCACGACTCCAATTTGTTGCTCCCTGCCTACAGACAGAAGCTAAAACAAGAAGCTCCCGTGCTCAGGTCTGTTCAACGCTGGTCCGACCAATCTGATTCCACTCTCCAAGACTGCTTCCATCACGTGGACTGGGATATGTTCCGCACTGCGTCCAACAACAACATCGACGAATACGCTGATTCGGTGAGCGAGTTCATTAGAAAGTGCATTGAAGATGTCGTTCCCCATAGCAACGATTAAAACAGTCCCAAACCAGAAACCGTGGATTGATGGCAGCATTCGCGTGAAACTGAAAGCGCAAACCACTGCTTTTAACCAGGGCAAGGTGACTGGAAACATGACCGAATACAAACAGTGTAGCTATTCCCTCCGCAAGGCAATCAAACAAGTAGAGTCGCAATTCAACGGCTCAGACACAAAAAGAAAACCTTTCCTGTCACGGACCAGGATGTCTTGCTCCAAGGCAGACTAAATAACTTTTTTGCCCGCTTTGAGGACAATACAGTGCCACTGACACGGCCCGCAACCAAAACATGCGGACTCTCCTTCACTGCAGCCTACGTGAGTAAAACATTTAAACGTGTTAACCCTTGCAAGGCTGCAGGCCCAGACGGCATCCCCAGCCACACCCTCAGAGCATCCGCAGACCAGCTGGCTGGTGTGTTTACGGACATATTCAATCAATCCCTATCCCAGTCTGTTGTTCCCACATGCTTCAAGAGGGCCACCACTTCCGTCATCATGAAGTGCTTTGAGAGACGAGTAAAGGACCATATCACCTCCACCCTACCTGACACCCTAGACCCACTCCAATTTGCTTACCGCCCAAATAAGTCCACAGACGATGCAATCTCAACTTTGGGGCGGCAGCATAGCCTAGTGGTTAGAGCGTTGGACTAGTAACCGGAAGGTTGCATGTTCAAACCCCCGTTATTGAAAATAAGAATTTGTTCATCGACTACAGCTCAGCATTTAACACCATAGTACTCGTCATCAAGCTCGAGACCCTGGGTCTCGACCCCGCCTCGGGGCCGCCCCCAGGTGGTGAGGGTAGGTAACAACATCTCCACCCCGCTGATCCTCAACACTGGGGCCCCACAAGGTTGCGTTCTGAGCTCTCTCCTGTGCTCTCTGTTCACCCACGACTGCGTGGACATGCACGCCTCCAACTCAATCATCAAGTTTGCGGACGACACTACAGTTTGATTACCAACAACGACGAGACGGCCTACAGGGAGGAGGTGAGGGCCCTCGGAGTGTGGTGTCAGGAAAATAACCTCACACTCAACGTCAACAAAACTAAGGAGATGATTGTGGACTTCAGGAAACAGCAGCGAGAGCACCCCCCTATCCACATCGATATGACAGTAGTGGAGAGGGTAGAAAGTTTTAAGTTCCTCGGTGTGCACATCACAGACAAACTGAATTGGTCCACCCACACAGACAGCATCGTGAAGAAGGCGCCTCTTCAACCTCAGGAGGCTGAAGAAATTCGGCTTGTCACCAAAAGCACTCACACACTTCTACAGATTGACAATCGAGAGCATCCTGTCGGGCTGTATCACCGCCTGGTACGGCAACTGCTCCGCCCACAACCGTGAGGCTCTCCAGAGGGTAGTGAGGTCTGCACAACGCATCACCGGGGGCAAACTACCTGCCCTCCAGGACACCTACACCACCCGATGTCACAGGAAGGCCATAAAGATCATCAAGGACAACAACCACCCGAGCCATTGCCTGTTCACCCCGCTATCATCCAGAAGGCGAGGTCAGTACAGGTGCATCAAAGCAGTGACCGAGAGACTGAAAAACCATCAGACTGTTAAACAGCCACCATTAACATTGAGTGACTGCTGCCAACACACTGACTCAACTCCAGCCACTTTAATAATGGGAATTGATGGAAATTGATGTAAAATATATCACTAGTGTAACGGTTTTCTTCATCTGAAGGAGAGGCGGACCAAAGCGCAGCGTGGTGGTTATTCATATTCTTTAATTTATAAAGAAACTACACATGAGATAACTAACAAAAACAACAAATGTGAGAAAACCTAAAACAGTCCCATCTGGTGCAAACACAAAGACAGGAACAATCACCCACAAACACACAGTGACACCCAGGCTACCTAAGTATGATTCTCAATCAGAGACAACTAATGACACCTGCCTCTGATTGAGAACCATACTAGGCCGAAACATAGAAAACCCCAAATCATAGAAAATCAAACATAGACTGCCCACCCAACTCACGCCCTGACCATACTAACTAAATACAAAACACAGGAAATAAAGGTCAGAACGTGACAACTAGCCACTTTAAACAATGCTACTAAATATAATGTTTACATACCCTACATTATTCATCTCATATGTATATGTATATACTGTACTCTATATCATCACTCATTCATATATCTTTATGTACATATTCTTTATCCCTTTACACTTGTGTGTATAAGGTAGTAGTTTTGGAATTGTTAGTTAGATTACTTGTTGGTTATTACTGCATTGTCGGAACTAGAAGCACAAGCATTTCGCAACACTCGCATTAACATCTGCTAACCATGTTAGAAGTCAAATGTCTACTGTTTGCAGATGGTCTGTTGCTTCTGTCACCAACCAAGGAGGGCCTATAGCAGCATCTAGATGTTCTGCACAGATTCCAGACCTGGGCCCTGACAGTAAATCTCAGTAAGACAAACATATTGTTGTTCCAAAAAAGGTCCAGGTCCAGGAGCACAAATTTCAAATTCCATCTAGACACCATTGCCCTAGAGAACATACAAAATGAAACATACCTCGGCCTAAACATCAGTGCCACAGTTAACTTCCACAAAGCTCAGTGTGCCATCATGGCAGCAAGATTTGTGACCTGTTGTCACAAGAAAAGGGCAACCAATGAAGAACAAACACCACTGTAAATAAAACCAATATTTATGTTTCTTTATTTTCCCTTTTGTACTTTAACTATTTGCACATAAAAGGTCATTTGCAGATAATATGACAACCATTTGCACATCGCTACAACACTGCATTTGAAATGTCTTTATTCTTTTGGGACTTCTGTAAGCGTAATGTTTACTGTTAATTTTTGTTGGCTTTGGCGATGTTAAAACTTCTTAGGTCTGAGATCCCGCTAACGGGATCGATATGACAACAGCCAGTGAAAGTGCAGGGCGCCAAATTCAAAACAACAGAAATCCCATAATTACAATTCCTCAAACATAGAAGGATTTCACAATATTTTAAAGATACACTTATTGTTAATGCCACCACAGTGTCCGATTTCAAATAGGCTTTACAGCGAAAGCACAACAAATGATTATGTTAGGTCAGAGCCAAGTCACAGAAAAACACAGCAATTTTTCCAGCCAAAGAGAGGAGTCACAAAAATCACAGAAATAGAGATACCTTTGATGATCTTCATCAGATGACACTCACAGGACTTCATGTTACACAATACATGTATGTTTTGTGTAAGAGAGAAAGGGAGAGAGAGAGAGAGAGAGAGAGGGGGGGGGGGGGGGGGGAGAGAGGGAGAGAGAGTGTGTGTGTGAGAGAGAGAGAGAGAGAGAGAGAGAGAGAGAAAGGGAGAGAGAGAGAGAGAGAAAGGGAGAGAGAGAGAGGGAGAGAAAGGGGGAGCGAGAGAGGAGTGTGTGTGTCAAATCAAATCAAATCAAATGTATTTATTTAGCCTTTCGTACATCAGCTGATATCTCAAAGTGCTGTACAGAAACCCAGCCTAAAACCCCAAACAGCAAGCAATGCAGGTGTAGAAGCACGGTGGCTAGAAACCTAGAGAGGAACCAGGCTATGTGGGGTGGCCAGTCCTCTTCTGGCTGTGCCGGGTGGCGATTATAACAGAACATGGCCAAGATGTTCAAATGTTCATAAATGACCAGCATGGTCGTATAATAATAAGGCAGAACAGTTGAAACTGGAGCAGCAGCACGGCCAGGTGGACTGGGGACAGCAAGGAGTCATCATGTCAGGTAGTCCTGAGGCATGGTCCCAGGTCCTCCGAGAGAGAGAAAGAAAGAGAGAAAGAGAGAATTAGAGAGAGAGCACACTTAAATTCACACAAGAAGTACTTCAGATATTCAAACTGACCCTAGCCCCCCGACACATAAACTACTGCAGCATAAATACTGGAGGCTGAGACAGGAGGGGTCAGGAGACACTGTGGCCCCATCCAAGGACACCCCCGTGTGTGTGTGTGTGTGTGTGTGTGTGTGTGTGTGTGTGTGTGTGTGTGTGTGTGTGTGTGTGTGTGTGTGAGAGAGAGAAAGAGAGAGAGAGAGAGGGACACAGTGAGAGAGAGAGAGAGAGAGAGAGAGAGAGAGAGAGAGAGAAAGAGAGAGAGAGAGAGAAAGGGAGAGAGAGAGAAAGGGAGAGAGAGAGCGAGAGAGTGTGTGTGTGTGTGTGAGAGAGAGAGAGAGAGAGAGAGAGAGAGAGAGAGAGGGAGAGAGAGAGAGAGAGAGAGAGAGAGAGAGAGAGAGAGAGAGAAAGGGAGAGAGAGAGAGAGCGAGAGAGAGTGAGGGAGAGAGAGAGAAAGGGAGAGAGAGAGAGAGAGAGAGAGAGAGAGAGAGAGAGAGAGAAAGGGAGAGAGATAGAGAGCGAGAGAGAGGGGGGGAGATAGAACACATGGAAAACAACTGGACAACAAAGACCAATCCTAACCTAGGCCAGCCCACACACAAGCAAACACACTCTATCATCATAACTAATCCTTCTGCTGTCATGTTTGTTATGGCACATTACACAACTTAATGGTGGTGTCCCAAATGGCACCCGATTCCTTATCTAGTGGCACTGCTTTGGCCTGAGCCCATAGGGAATAGGGTGCCATTAGGGAGGGTACCATGAGGGACTCAACCCCTGACTCCATAACCACTCCAACATGGCGGATGGAGGTCTGAGTTGTTGTGGCTGTTTCATCCTCATGTTCTTATTTGTTTGTTCAACTTTGGTCGCAGAAAATCCCCTAAAGAGTCTCTTCCCATTTCCATCTGCAGAAAACTGTTATTTGCAGGGGTGAAAGATGGATGGTTGGCCCTCCTTCCCCTGTAGTTCCATCATTGAGGAACCACTGGTGAGAGGGGATGGATGAAGTGGCAGTCGTGGCAGATGTGGTGCTGTGTGGCTTTGTTGGTTAAAACATGCCACTACTAGCAATGCCAAGGTTGACAGTTCAATTCTCACAGGGATCACACACACAAACAAAATGTCTGTGTTCCTACTGTAGGCCTAATGTGAGTTGCTTTGGATAAATGGCATAAACAGATACGGCTGTCGTGAGTAATGTTGTTGTGGTTTGGCTGTTCGTGATCTACTGTGTCCTCTTTTTCCTAATTCAGTTAAACTTAGACTTTATTGGCATGAGAAACATAAGTTTACAATGCCAAAGCAAGTGAAATAAACAATAAACCAAAGTGAGAAGAAACAAATATAACATCATAATCAAAAAACAATTCTAAAATTGACAGTAAACATTGATGACGGTTTCAAAAAGATAAGGACATGTCAAGTGTTATATCATCCGCTATGTACAGTTTAAGATAATGACATGTCAAGTGTTATATCATCCGCTATGTACAGTTTAAGATAATGACATGTCAAGTGTTATATCATCCCCTATGTACAGTTTAAGATAAGGACATGTCAAGTGTTATATCATCCGCTATGTACAGTTTAAGATAATGACATGTCAAGTGTTATATCATCCGCTATGTACAGTTTAAGCAACGTGGAAATAGTTGTAGTGAATCGTGGTATAGGTTGTATTTACAATGTTGTTTGTGCTCCATTGGTTGCCCTTTTCTCTTGGTAACGGACAACATATCTGGTTGCTGTAATTGCACACTGTGGTATTTTGGCTAACATATATCAAGTCAAATCAAATCAAATGGGAGTTTATCAATGTTTGATTTGTTTTCAAATTCTTTGTCAGTCTTTGTGATCTGTGGGAAATATTTGTCTCTAATATGGTTATACATTTGGCAGGAGGCTAGGAAGTGCAGCTCAGTTTCTCTGGCTTTCTCCCCCCTCTCTTTCTCTCTGTCTCCATCTGTCGTTCTCTCTCTCTCGCGCTCTCTCTCTGTCAGAGAACAGCAGATGACTTGTGTCACATTTCATAAACAAAGCGGAACATTTTTATCCGTCAAGCTGTTAAATTATTGTGTGTGTGTGTGTGTGTGTGTGTGTGTGTGTGTGTGTGTGTGTGTGTGTGTGTGTGTGTGTGTGTGTGTGTGTGTGTGTGTGTGTGTGTGTGTGTGTGTGTGTGTGTGTGTGTGTGTGTGTGTGTGTGTGTGTGTGTCCTCTCTCTCTTCATCCATCTCAAGGCGCCGAACCATGATATCTCCTCAGCTAGAAGATAAATTATGACCCAATCTTTCACACAAATTAGCTCTGTCTGGCCTAATCTCATATCAATTCAATTCAATTCAATTCAAGGGCTTTATTGGCATGGGAAACATGTGTTAACATTGCCAAAGCAAGTGAGGTAGACAACATACAAAGTGAATATATAAAGTGAAAAACAACAAAAATGAACAGTAAACATTACACATACATAAGTTTCAAAACAGTAAAGACATTACAAATGTCATATTATATATATATACAGTGTTCTAACAATGTACAAATGGCTAAAGGACACAAGATAAAATAAATAAGCATAAATATGGGTTGTATTTACAATGGTGTTTGTTCTTCACTGGTTGCCCTTTTCTCGTGGCAACAGGTCACAAATCTTGCTGCTGTGATGGCACACTGTGGAATTTCACCCAGTAGATATGGGAGTTTTTCAAAATTGGATTTGTTTTCGAATTCTTTGTGGATCTGTGTAATCTGAGGGAAATATGTCTCTCTAATATGGTCATACATTGGGCAGGAGGTTAGGAAGTGCAGCTCAGTTTCCACCTCATTTTGTGGGCAGTGAGCACATAGCCTGTCTTCTCTTGAGAGCCAAGTCTGCCTACGGCGGCCTTTCTCAATAGCAAGGCTATGCTCACTGAGTCTGTACATAGTCAAACTTTCCCTCCATCTCTCTATCTATCTATCTATCTATCTTCTCTCCTTCTCCCTCCCGCTCTCTCCCGCTCTCTCTCGCTCTCTCCCGCTCTCTCCCGCTCTCTCCCTCTCTCCCGCTTCTCTCCCGCTCTCTCCCGCACTCACTCGCTCTCTCCCGCTCTCTCTCTCTCTCTCTCTCTCTCTCGGTCTCCGTCTGTGTTTCGAAAGTTACTGACATTTAGTACTCGGTTATGAAAATCCAACTGACATTTACTCCTGAGGTGCTGACCTGTTGCACCCTCTACAACCACAGTGGTAATTATTTGACCCTGCTGGTCATCTATGAACGTTGATCATCTTTAAAATGATCTGGCCTTAATGGCCATGTACTCTTATAATCTCCAACCGGCACAGCTAGAAGAGGACTGGCTACCCCTCGGAGCCTGGTTCCTCTCTAGGTTACTTCCAAGGTTCCTGCCTTTCTAGGGAGTTTTTCCTAGCCACTGTGCTTCTACATCCTGCATAAATTGCTCTTTGGGATTTCAAAGTGGGTTTCTGTGTAGTATTTTGTGACTGCTGCTGATGTAAAAAAGGCTTTATAAAATACATTTTATTGATTTATGACCACAATCCTCTATTATCCGGTTTAAAAGAGATTCTGGTCCAACGCAGTCTCCACATACAGTACAGCCACAATTTATTTTTATTTATCTGTTATTTTACCAGGTAAGTTGACTGAGAACACGTTCTCATTTGCAGTAACGACCTGGGGAATAGTTAAAGGGGAGAGGAGGGGGATGAATGAGCCAATTGTAAACTGGGGATTATTAGGTGACTGTGATGGTTTGAGGGCCAGATTGGGAATTTAGCCAGGACACCGGGGGTTAACACCACTACTCTTACGATAAGTGCCATGGGAACTTCAGTGACCACAGAGAGTCAGAACACCCGTTTAACGTCCCATCTGAAAGACGGCACCCTACACAGGGCAGTGTCCCCAATCACTGCCCTGGGGCATTGGGATATTTTTGTAGACCAGAGGAAAGAATGCCTCCTACTGGCCCTCCAACACCACTTCCAGCAGAATCTGTTCTCCCATTCAGGAAATGACCAGGACCAACCCTGCTTAGCTTCAGAAGCAAGCCAGCAGTGGTATGCAGGGTGGTATGCATACATACATGCATACATACATACCTACAGAAATAGACTTTCCCGAACTACTCACCAGCATGGCTAAACCTAACTTACCCTACCATTTACCCTAACCACTCACTAGCATGGCTAAACCTACCCTTATCCTACAACTTACCCTAACCACTCACTAGCATGGCTAAACCTACCCTTATCCTACAACTTACCCTAACCACAGACTAGGATGGCTAAACCTACCCTTATCCTACCACTTGCCCTAACCACTCACGAGCATGGCTAAACCTACCCTTATCCTGCAACTTACCCTAACCACTCAATAGCATGGCTAAACCTACCCTTACTCTACCACTTACACTAACCACTGGCTAGCATGGCTAAACCTAACTTACCCTACCACTTAACCTAACCACTGACTAGCATGGCTAACCTAACTTACCGTACCACTTACCCTAACCACTCACTAGCATGGCTAAACCTACCCTTATCCTACCACTTACCCTAACCACTCACTAGCATGCTCTAAACCTACCCTTATCCTACCACTGACCCTAACCACTCACTAGCATGGCTAAACCTACCCTTATCCTACCACTTACCCTAACCACTCACTAGCATGGCTAAACCTACCCTTACCCTACCACTTACCCTAACCACTGACTAGCATGGTTAAACCTACCCTTACACTACCACTTACCCTAACCATTCACTAACATGCCTAAACCTAACTTACCCTAACCACTCACTAACATGCCTAAACCTAACTTACCCTAACCACTCCTAGCCTGGTGCTAAAGAGACTCAGGTCCAATGCAGTCTTATAGCACCTCTGTATAGAACTTTGTGATATCTCTCCATATAACACAACATCTCTCCATATGACACAACATCTCTCCATATAACACAACATCTCTCCATATGACACAACATCTCTCCATATAACACAACATCTCTCCATATAACACAACATCTCTCCATATAACACAACATCTCTCCATATGACACAACATCTCTCCATATAACACGACGTCTCTCCACATAACACAACATCTCTCCATATAACACAACATCTCTCCATATAACACAACGTCTCTCCATATGACACAACATCTCTCCATATGACACAACATCTCTCCATATGACACAACATCTCTCCATATGACACAACATCTCTCCATATAACACAACATCTCTCTATATAACACAACATCTCTCCATATGACACAACGTCTCTCCATATAACACAACATCTCTCCATATAACACAACATCTCCACAACATCTCTCCATATGACACAACATCTCTCCATATGACACAACATCTCTCCATATAACACAACATCTCCACAACATCTCTCCATATAACACAACATCTCTCCATATGACACAACATCTCTCCATATAACACAACATCTCCACAACATCTCTCCATATGACACAACGTCTCTCCATATAACACAACATCTCTCCATATGACACAACATCTCCACAACATCTCTCCATATGACACAACATCTCTCCATATAACACAACATCTCTCCATATAACACAACATCTCTCCATATGACACAACATCTCTCCATATGACACAACATCTCCACAACATCTCTCCATATAACACAACATCTCTCCATATGACACAACATCTCCACAACATCTCTCCATATGACACAACATGGGACAAACATGGAGTTAGAGGATGACTATTATTCCAGGGGAAGAGTGTGCAGACAGACAGGCACCTGGATGGAGAGCAGTCAAAGATACAGCATATGGTTGGATTGAACCACCAAAAGAACCAAACAAATTGATGATGATGTGATCTCTCTTACAACTCCATGCCTTGCGTCAACTCAGATTGGATAAAAATAATACTGCGTCCCATCCCTCTATCCTCTGCCTCTTCTCCCCTTTATTCTCTTAGGAACCCTAACCCTAACCCTAACCCTAATCCTAATCCTAATCCTAACCCTAACCCTAATCCTAATCCTAATCCTAACCCTAACCCTAATCCTAATCCTAATCCTAACCCTAATCCTAATCCTAATCCTATTCCTAATCCTAACTCTAACCCTAATCTCTCTCCTCTGCCTCTTCTCCCCTTTATTCTCTTAGGAACCCTAACCCTAATCCTAATCCTAACCCTAATCCTAATCCTAATCCTAATCCTAATCCTAACCCTAATCCTAACCCTAATCCTAATCCTAATCCTAACCCTAACCCTAACCCTAATCCTAATCCTAACCCTAACCCTAATCCTAATCCTAACCCTAACCCTAATCCTAATCCTAATCCTAATCCTAACCCTAACCCTAACCCTAACCCTAATCCTAACCCTAATCTCTCTCCTCTGCCTCTTCTCCCCTTTATTATCTTAGGAACCCTAACCCTAATCCTAATCCTAACCCTAATCCTAATCCTAACCCTAACCCTAATCCTAACCCTAATCCTAATCCTAATCCTAACCCTAACCCTAACCCTAACCCTAACCCTAACCCTAATCCTAATCCTAACCCTAACCCTAATCCTAATCCTAATCCTAATCCTAACCCTAACCCTAATCCTAACCCTAATCTCTCTCCTCTGCTTCTTCTCCCCTTTATTCCCTTAGGAAGAACAGACAATCAAACTCACTCCACAAAGACAGCAAACCTTCTAATCAAATACAGGTCTGTAAAATTGTACACTCTATCAAATGGCAGTTTACAAGCTCTCATAAATGACTGGCAAACCATTTCCAAAAATAAAACTGTCAAGATAAATGACGTGCTCATCAGTTATAACAGCATCTGAGTATCAATAGAGTGTGTGTGTGGGGGGGGGGCATTGAGTTAAATTCAATTAAATGTATTTTCTGTTGAGGGAACTTCTTGTGTGGAGTGGTTCAACGTGATTGGCTAAGTGTGAGTAAAAAGTAGACTGGATGTATTATATGGCCTTGTATATTGTCCAGTGCAGCACCGGACACATGGGCTGTGTAACTCTAGTATCTCTAGTCCATGAGTGACCACACAGGAGAGATTGTGGGCTCTGGGAATGACCCGGAATGGAGACAGATGGACTTAGAGCAGGATTTAGGGGAGACAGAGAATGCCTTCTACTGTTCCAGCATCAACCCACCAGCCCAGCCTAGCTCACAAAGCTCATTGATTTTCCAGTGCTGAGCGAGGAGAAATTAAGAACAGGGTGAAGAGGGTGAAGATCTGGTTTCAGCGTGCCACAGTCTGCCCATGACACCTGGACCAGGGTCAGGTCTACAGGTCAGGTCTGTCCCGTCAAGGGACAACTTCTCACCAGGGACAATTCCTTGCCTAGAGGGTCTGAAGGCAGCATAGAAGCCATCGAGAGATGCCTATCTATGTCCCATGTGACCATATGACAGTCTACACTTCTTTGTGAATGTGAATGACTAAGTTTCACTGCATTGTATGTTTCGTATCTGTCTCTGGTTGTGCCATCATGGCGTGTAGCTTGATAGATTTGACCTGTGATTGTGCATTGATAGTTTTGACCTCCGGCCAGGCTGGCGTCTGTGTGGAGGTTGTGAAGGACCAGTGTGTGCTCCCTCTCCCTTCCTCCCAGGAGCCTGCTGGGCAGACAGGGAGCATCATGGGTCAGGAAGTCAGGGGAGGAAACTGGCCTTTCAACTTCCTGTTAGAATGTTGGAACAGGCCTCAGGACACCAGGGAGTCAGCAATAACTATATTTAAATATCTTCAACATCTCTTTTCTTTCTGCACAAAACATTCATCTCTGCTTGCCCTCCTAAGTTCTCCTTTATTTTCTTCTATTCTATTCACTGGCCATCATCCCCCTCTTCTTTAGCAATGACTCTTCACCAGTTTTCCATCTTCTCTATCTTTGAGATTTCACAACCCTGTCTCTGCTATAATGTTGCTTTGAATAGACAGAGATTTCACAACGTAGTCTCTGCTATAACATTGCTTTGAATAGACAGAGATTTCACAACGTAGTCTCTGCTATAATGTTGCTTTGAATAGACAGAGATTTCACAACGTAGTCTCTGCTATAATGTTGCTTTGAATAGACAGAGATTTCACAACGTAGTCTCTGCTATAACATTGCTTTGAGTAGACAGAGATTTCACAACCCTGTCTCTGCTATAACGTTGCTTTGAGTAGACAGAGATTTCACAACCCTGTCTCTGCTATAACATTGCTTTGAATAGACAGAGATTTCACAACCCTGTCTCTGCTATAACATTGCTTTGAATAGACAGAGATTTCACAACCCTGTCTCTGCTATAATGTTGCTTTGAATAGACAGAGATTTCACAACCCTGTCTCTGCTATAATGTTGCTTTGAATAGACAGAGATTTCACAACCCTGTCTCTGCTATAATGTTGCTTTGAATACACATTGAGAATCATGTTCATAGTGTGTGTTTCCCAGCAGTCATGGATGAGCTGTGTTGTGTTAGGGTTGTTAGGATGATCATTGGATTAACATACACAATGCTGCTCTACCCTTCCTCTGCCACTGAAACACATAACATAGTGACTGTGGGGGGTACATGTGTGTGTAGTAGATGGTCATTTAGCAAGGGGTGCTTAATGGGAACAACAACAGTAAGAGCAGCAGGTGGTGCACCGTTTACAATGCTGTGGTTGCTCTTTAATGAACAATTAATTAATTCTTCTTCTCTTTTTAAGTTTGCAGATGACACAACAGTAGTAGTCCTGATTACCAACAAAGATGAGGAGGAGGTGAGGGGCCTGGCAGAGTGGTGCCAGGAAAATAACCTCTCTCTCATCGTCAACAAAAACGAGCTGATTGTGGACTTCAGGAAACAGCAAAGGGAGCACCCCCCCTATCCACATCGACGGGACCACAGTGGAGAAGAACATGTTCAGGTTTCTCTGCTTACACATCACTGAAAATCTGAAATGGTCCACCCACAGAGACAGTGCCGTGAAGAAGGCGCAACAGCGCCTCTTCAACCTCAAGAGGCTGAAAAAATGTGGCTTGGCCCCTAAGACCCTCACAAACTTTTACAGATGCACAATTGAGATCATCTTGTCGGGCTGTATCACCACCCGCAACCACAGGGCTCTCCAGAGTGTGGTACAGTCTGCCCAACGCATCACACTGCCTACCCTCCAGGACACCTACAGCACCCAATGTCACAGGAAGGCCAAAAAGATCATCAAGGACATCAACCACCCGAGCCACAGCCTGGTCACCCCACTATCATCCAGAAGGCAAGGTCAATACAGGTGCATTAAAGCTGGGACCGAGAGATTGAAAAACAGCTTCTATCTCAAGGCCATCAGACTGTTAAATAGCCATCACTAACCAGCTACCACTCGGCTGTGCTACCCTGCATCTTAAGGCTGCTGCCCTATATACACAGACATAGAATCACTGGCCACTTTAATAATGGAACACTAGTCACTTTAATAATGGAACACTAGTCACTTTAATAATGTTACATACTGCTTTATTAATCTCATGTATATACTGTATTCTATTCTACTGTATTTAGTCAATGCCATGGCATTGATGGTCCTAATGTTTATATATTTATATATATATTTGTCTCCAATTCTAGTCTCCTGCAGTGTAATGAAGTGAAGAACACAACCCAGGGGGAAGAAGGAGGCAGAGGTGCTGAGGAGAGGATGTGGTAAACACACAGGGAAATACAAAAAAAACACACCACATATTTAAGACATCGGGTACCAGAGAGAGAGAGAGAGAGAGAGAGAGAGAGAGAGAGAGAGAGAGAGAGAGAGAGAGAACACACGCCCTCTACAGGATGTAACAGGGAACTGCAATCAAACATTGACATGCTTCTCCATTGGCATTATTCTTTTTCTTCATACCAGTTAAACATTATCAGAGACCTGAGGCCTCCACCCTCCCTATCCTCCCTAGCAACGAGATGATTCCAACAAACAAGAGGGTGATAACAATACATAACACAACAGTCAGCTGTGGGCTGGAAAGGCTGGAGAGTTCAACTCCCTCTTGTTCTCTAATAGGACTGACGCAGGGTCCTTCAGCCTTCACAGCAAAGGAAGACAACCTTGGCCTTGCTGGGGAAAGGGAGGAGGAAATGGGAGGATGGAGGGTGTGATGAAGGGATCAAGGAGGATGAAGTCAGAATGACACTGCAAACAGAAACCTGCCGCCACATGACAACTCCAACAGAGGAGGAAAATACCAGCTCTATTTCTAGCTTGTGGCAATGTCAAATCAAATCAAATCATATTGAATTTGTCACATCCTTCATAGACAACTGGTGTAGACTAACAGTGAAATGCTTAATTACTGGCCCTTTTCCAAAAATGCAGAGGTAAAGATCAAATCAAATCAAATGTTAGTAGCCACATGCACTGAATACAACAGGTGTAGTAGACCAACTGTCACGTTCTGACCTTAGTTTCTATTTAATGTCTTTATTTTAGTTGGTCAGGGCGTGAGTTGGGGTGGGCATTCTATGTTGTTTTGTTCTGTTGTTATATTTCTATGTGTTTGGCCTAGTATGGTTCTCAATCAGAGGCAGGTGTCAGTCGTTGTCTCTGATTGGGAGCCATATTTAGGTAGACTGTTTTCTATTGTGTTTTGTGGGTGGTTGTATCCTGTGTTAGTGTTTTCACCATATGGGACTGTTTTCGGTTGTTTGTTTGTACTTTTGTTATTTTGTTCAGTGTTCTGTTGATTTATTAATTATATCATTATGGACACTTACCACGTTGCACATTGTTCTGATCCTTGCTTCTACTCCTCTGAAGAAGAGGAATTCCGTTACACCCACAATGCACTTTTAAGAAAAGAACAAAAAAAAGTAAGAGATAAAAGAAACCAATAATATAAGAGAAGAAATAACATAACAATAGAAAGGCTGTATACAGGTGGTACCGATACAGAGTCAAAGGTCGTGGGCACCGGTTAGTCGGAATGAATACACAGTGAATAATGAATACAAATAATGAGTAAAAATCACATGGCTATATATAGGGAGTAGAATATCACATCGCTATATATAGGGAGTATAATATAACATCGCTTTATATAGGGAGTAGAATATAACATCGCTTTATATAGGGAGTAAGATATCAGATCGCTTTAAATAGGGAGTATAATATAACATGGCTATATATAGGGAGTATAATATAACATGTCTATATATAGGGAGTATAATATAACATCGCTTTATATAGGGAGTAGAATATAACATGGCTATATATAGGGAGTATAATATAACATGGCTATATATAGGGAGTAAGATATCAGATCGCTTTATATAGGGAGTATAATATAACATGGCTATATATAGGGAGTATAATATAACATGGCTATATATAGGGAGTATAATATAACATCGCTTTATATAGGGAGTATAATATAACATCGCTTTATATAGGGAGTAGAATATAACATGGCTATATATAGGGAGTAGAATATAACATGGATATATAGAGGGAGCAGAATATAACATGGATATATACAAGGAGTAGAATATAACATGGATATATACAAGGAGTAGAATATAACATGGCTATACAGTGAGGGGAAAAAGTATTTGATCCCCTGCTGATTCTGTACGTTTGCCCACTGACAAAGAAATGATCAGTCTATAATTTTAATGGTAGGTTTGTTTGAACAATTAGAGACAGAATAACAACAAAAAAATCCAGATAAACGCATGTCAAAAATGTTATAAATTGATTTGCATTTTAATGAGGGAAATAAGTATTTGACCCCCTCTCAATCAGAAAGATTTCTGGCTCCCAGGTGTCTTTTATACAGGTAACGAGCTGAGATTAGGAGCACACTCTTAAAGGGAGTGCTCCTAATCTCAGTTTGTTACCTGTATAAAAGACACATGTCCACAGAAACAATCAATCAGATTCCAAACTCTCCACCATGGCCAAGACCAAAGAGCTCTCCAAGGATGTCAGGGACAAGATTGTACCTACACAAGGCTGGAATGGGCTACAAGACCATCGCCAAGCAGCTTGGTGAGAAGGTGACAACAGTTGGTGCGATTAGTCGCAAATGGAAGAAACACAAAAGAACTGTCAATCTCCCTCGGCCTGGGGCTCCATGCAAGATCTCACCTTGTGGAGTTGCAATGATCTTGAGAACAGTGAGGAATCAGCCCAGAACTACACGGGAGGATCTTGTCAATGATCTCAAGGCAGCTGGGACCATAGTCACCAAGAAAAGAATTGGTAACACACTAGGCCGTGAAGGACTGAAATCCAGCAGCATCCGCAAGGTTCCCCTGCTCAAGAAAGCACATATACTGTACATGCCAGTCTGAAGTTTGCCAATGAACATCTGAATGATTCAGAGGACAACTGGGTGAAAGTGTTTTGGTCAGATGAGACCAAAATGGAGCTCTTTGTCATCAACTCAACTCGCCGTGTTTGGAGGAGGAGGAATGCTGCCTATGACCGCAAGAACACAATCCCCACTGTCAAACATGGAGGTGGAAACATTATGCTTTGGGGGTGTTTTTCTGCTAAGGGGACAAGACAACTTCACCACATCAAAGGGACGATGGACGGGGCCATGTACCATCAAATCTTGGGTGAGAACCTCCTTCCCTCAGCCAGGGCATTGAAAATGGGTCGTGGATGGTTATTCCAGCATGACAATGACCCAAAACACATGGCTAAGGCAACAAAGGAGTGGCTCAAGAAGAAGCACATTAAGGTCCTGGAGTGGCCTAGCCAGTCTCCAGACCTTAATCCATAGAAAATCTGTGGAGGGAGCAGAAGGTTCGAGTTGCCAAACGTCAGCCTCGAAACCTTAATGACTTGGAGAAGATCTGCAAAGAGGAGTGGGACAAAATCCCTCCTGAGATGTGTGCAAACCTGGTGGCCAACTACAAGAAACATCTGACCTCTGATTGCCAACAAGGGTTTTTCCACCAAGTACTAAGTAATGTTTTGCAGAGGGGTCAAATACTTATTTCCCTCATTAAAATGCAAATCAATTTAAACATTTTTGACATGTGTTTTTCTGGATTTTTTTGTTGTTATTCTGTCTCTAATTGTTCAAATAAACCTACCATTAAAATTATAGACTGATAATTTCTTTGTCAGTGGGCAAACGTGCAAAATCAGCAAGGGATCAAGTAATGTTTTCCCTCACTGCATATAGGGAGTAGAATATAACATGGCTATACATAGGGAGTATAATATAACATGTCTATATATAGGGAGTAGAATATAACATGGATATATATAGGGAGTAGAATATAACATGGCTATATATAGGGAGTAGAATATAACATGGATATATATAGGGAGTAGAATATAACATGGATATATATAGGGAGTAGAATATAACATGGATATATATAGGGAGTAGAATATAACATGGCTATATATACAGGGAGTAGAATATAACATGGCTATATACAGGGAGTAGAATATAACATGGCTATATACAGGGAGTAGAATATAACATGGATATATACAGGGAGTAGAATATAACATGGATATATATAGGGAGTAGAATATAACATGGATATATATAGGGAGTAGAATATAACATGGCTATATATAGGGAGTAGAATATAACATGGATATATATAGGGAGTAGAATATAACATGGATATATATAGGGAGTAGAATATAACATGGATATATATAGGGAGTAGAATATAACATGGATATATATAGGGAGTAGAATATAACATGGATATATATAGGGAGTAGAATATAACATGGATATATATAGGGAGTAGAATATAACATGGCTATATATAGGGAGTAGGATGTGCCATGGATATATATAGGGAGTGTAATATAACATGGATATATATAGGGAGTAGAATTTAACATGGTTATATATAGGGAGTAGGATGTGCCATGGATATATATAGGGAGTGTAATATAACATGGATATATATAGGGAGTAGAATTTAACATGGTTATATATAGGGAGTAGGATATAACATGGATATATAGGGAGTAGGATATACCATGGATATATATACAGTAGGGAGTAGAATATAACATGGCTATATATAGGGAGTAGGATATAACATGGATATATATAGGGAGTAGAATATAACATGGATATATATAGGGAGTAGGATATAACATGGATATATATAGGGAGTAGGATATACCATGGATATATATACAGTAGGGAGTAGAATTTAACATGGATATATATGTAAATATAATATAACATGGCTATATATAGGGATTAGAATATAACGTGGATATATATAGGGATTAGAATATAACGTGGATATATATAGGGAGTACAGTAACTAGTTGATGTGCAAATGCACGAGGTAATTGAAGTAGCTAGGTGTACAAAACATTAGGAACATCTTCCTAATAATTACATGCATCCCCTTTTGCCCTCAGAACAGCCTCAGTCTGTCAGGGCATGGACTCTACAAGGTATTAAAAGCGTTCCACAGGGATGCTGGCCCATGTTGACTCCAATGCTTCCCACAGTTGTGTCAAGTCGGCTGGATGTCCTTTGGGTGGTGGACCATTATGGATACACACTGGAAGCTGTTGTGCGTGAAAAACCCAGCAGCGTTGCAGTTCTTGACACACATTTAAACGGGTACCTCACACCTACTACCATACCCACGTTCAAAGGAAATGTAATATTTTGTCTTGTCCATTCACCCTCTGAATGGCACACATACACAATCCTTGTCTCAATTGTCTCAAGTCTTAAAAATAATTATCTAACTTGTCTCCTTCCCTTCATCAACACTGATTGAATTGGATTTAACAGGTGACATCAATAAGGGATCATAGCTTTCACCTGGATACACCTGGTCAGTCTATGTCATGGAAATAGCAGGTGTTCCTAATGTTTTGTACACTCAATGCTGGTAGCATATGTGGTGTGTGTGTGTGTGTGTGTGTGTGTGTGTGTGTGTGTGTGTGTGTGTGTGTGTGTGTGTGTGTGTGTGTGTGTGTGTGTGTGTGTGTGTGTGTGTGTGTGTGTGTGTGTGTAGAACAGTGACTGAGAGAGAGGATCTGTTTTACTTGCCTGTGGGTCTGGTGTGAGCCAGTACCGACTGGTTGGCTGTATGGGTTGTGTATGGGCCGGGGCTTATCTGATATCCTCTGACTGAACAGACTGGTACTTTGTGGTGGTGGGAGGAAACAGGTGTCTTATCCAATGACCAGGAAGAAAGTCACATACAGTATACAATCTAGTGTAGCCCTTACACACAGACTCGCAGGCTTCTTCCTCAGGAGACAATGGATCAGATCCACAGATCTATCAGGGACAGTGGAAGGGAGGCTCTTCGAACTGCAGACAGATGTGATTTACCTCAGCTCTGTCTGTCATTCCATCCTGCCTGTTTGTCTGTAGGCTAAAACCACTCCAGGGGATAAGGAGATGAGATAACGCCTTACAGTCCTTGTAAAACACACGCACACACGCACACACACACACACACACACACACACACACACACACACACACTCCTCTTCTGCACTACATTTCCAAAATAACTGCAGTTCCTCCTCAGCCTGAGCCTCCACTCCCAGTCCCTGAGAGAACTCTTAGTCTGTTAATGTTTTGTCTCCAGATCTCTCAAGTCAAATTGAATAATTCAATTGAAAACAAGCGTCAACAGATCTGAGCCCCCACCGCCCCTCTCTGTTGCATGGCTGCTGGGTAAAGGGAAGAGAAAGGGAGAGAAGGGAAAGCAGGAAAGGAAAGTGGGGTGAAAGTGTTTGCCCTCTCCACTCCTATCCTCCCTCCTCCCCCTTTCCCCTCAGGGCAGTGCTGTATTGTATAAACGTCCTCTATAAATCAATTCAATTCAATTTAAAGGGTTTTATTGGCTTGGGAAACATATGTTAACATTGCCAAAGCAACTCCTCCCCATCCCCTCCTCCCCATCCCCTCCTCCCTTCCTCCCCATCCCTTCCTCCTCTCATCATCCTCCCCTCCTCCTCCCCATCCCCTCCTCCCTTCCTCCTCCTCCCCATCCCATTCTCCTCTCATCCTCCTCCCTTCCTCCCCATCCCCTCCTCCCCATCTCCTCCTCCCCTCTTCCCCATCCCCTTCCTCCCCATTCCCTCCTCCTCCCCACCCCTCCTCCCCATCCCCTCCTCCTCCCTTCCTCCTCCCTTCCGCCCCACCCCTTCCTCCGCATCCCCTCCTCCCCATCTCCTCCTCCCCTCTTCCCCATCCCCTCCTCCTCCTCCCCACCCCACCCCTCCTCTCCATCCCCTCCTCCCTTCCGCCCCACCCCTTCCTTCTCCTCCTCTGTATATAAGGTTACACATTGCCTAGTTATTATTACATACACCAATCTTCATTGTGTCTGCCTGTTATGTGTCTGGACTAGGTGAGATCACTGTGGTATCAGGTTATAGGCCCATAACCTACCTATCTGTAAATAACATGATGTAACAAGGAGAGAAGATTACAATATTACTAGATATTATTAGCCTGATTACAAATCTGTTTGTGCTGTCTTGACAATTCCTATGGTCACTGCTTGCCGAGGTGACAATATTGTAGCCTACTCCCACTGATGAAGCCCTACAACATACGCTACATCTCATCCCAAAATCATGGGTATTAATATGGACTTGGTCCCAGCCTCCACTCTTCTGGGAAGGCTTTCCACTAGATGTTGGAACATTGCTGCAGGGACTTGCTTTCATTCAGCCACAAGCATTAGTGAGGTCGGGCACTGATGTTGGGCGTTTAGGCTTAGCTCGCAATAGGCGTTCCAATTCATCCCAAAGGTGTTCGATGTGGTTGAGGTCAGGGCTCGGTGCAGGCCAGTAAAGTTCTTCCACACCGATCTGGACAAACCATTTCTGTATGGACCTCGCTTTGTACATGCACTGTCATGCTGAAACAGGAAAGGGCCTTCCCCAAAATGTTGCCACAAAGTTGTAAGCACAGAATCGTCTAAAATGTCATTGTATGCTGTAGAGTTAAGATTTTCCTTCACTGGAACTAAGGGGCCTAGCCAGAACCACGAGAAACAGCCCAAGACCATTATTCCTCCTCGACCAATCTTTACAGTTGGCACTATGCAATGGGGCATTTAGCGTTCTCCTGGCATCCGCCAAACCCAGATTCATCCGTTGGACTGCCAGATGGTGAAGCGTGATTCATCACTCCAGAGAGCGCATTTCCACTTCTCCAGTCCAATGGTGGCAAGCTTTACACTACTCCAGCCAACGTTTGGCAATGCGCATGGTGATCTTAGGCTTGTGTGTGGCTGCTCAGCCATGGAAACCCATTTAATGAAGCTCCCGACGAACAGTTCCTGTGCTGACGTTGCTTCCAGAGGCAGTTTGGAACTCGGTAGTAAGGGCAGGCGATTTATACACCTGTCAAATCAAATCAAATATTATTTGTCACATGTGTCAAATACAACATATGTTGACATTGCAGTGAAATGTTAACTTACAAGCCCTTAAACAACAACGCAGTTTTAAGAAAATACTTTTTTTTAAAAGTACAATATTGAAAAGTAAGAGATAGGAAGAACAAATAATTAAAGAGCAGCAGTAAATAACAATAGCAGGGCTATATACAGGGGGTACCGGTACAGAACCAATGTGCGGGGGCACCGGTGTCGAGGTAATTGAGATAACATGTACATGTAGGTAGAGATATTAAAGTGAGTATACATAGATAATAACAGAGAGTAGCAGCAGCATAGAAGGTGGTGGGGGGGGGGGGGTGATGCGAATAGTCCAGGTGGCTGTTCAGGAGTCTTAAGGCCTGGGGGCAGAAACGTTTAAGAAGCCTCTCGGTAGCAGAGAGAACAGTCTATGACGAGGGTGACTGGAGTCTTTGTCAATTTTTAGGGTCTTCTTCCGACATTGCCTGGTATAGTGTTCCTGGATGGCAGGAAGCTTGGCCCTGGTGATATACTGGGCCGTATGCACTACCCTCTGTAGTGCCTTATGGTCTGAGGCCGAGCAGTTGCCATACCAGGCAGTGATGCAACCCGTCAGGATGCTCTCGATGGTGCAGCTGTAAGACCTTTTGAGGATCTGAGGACCTATACCGAATCTTTTCAGTCTCCTGAGTGGGAATAAGTTTTGTGTCCTCTACATGACTGTCTTGGTGTGCTTGGACCATGTTAGTTTGTTGGTGAGGTGGGCGCCAAGGAACTTGAAGCTCCAACCTGCTCCACTACAGCCCCATCGATGAGAATGGGGCTGTGCTCTGTCTTCCTTTTCCTGTAGTCCACAATCATCTCCTTTGTCGCTTGCCTGTTTGATGGTTCATCGGAGGGCATAGCGGGATTTCTTATAAGCTCCCGGGTTAGAGTCACGCTCCTTGAAAGTGGCAGCTCTAGCCTTTAGCTCAGAATGAATGTTGCCTATAATCCATGGCTTCTGGTTGGGGTATGTACGTACAGTTACTGTGGGGACGACGTCCTCAATGCACTTATTGATAAAGCCAATGACTGATGTGGTGTACTCCTCAATGCCATCGGAAGAATCCAGAAACATATTCCAGTCTATGCTAGCAAAACAGTCCTATAGCTTAGCATCTGCTTCATCTGACCACTTTCTTACTGACTGAGTCACTGGTGCTTCCTGTTTGAGTTTTTGCTTGTAAGCAGGAATCAGGAGGATAGAATTATGGTCATATTTACCAAATGGGGGGCGAAGGAGAGCTCCGTGTGTGGAGAAAAGGTGGTCTAGAATTTTTCCCCCCTCTGGTTGCACAATTAACACACTGATAGAAATTAGGTCAAACTGATTTAAGTTTCCCTGCATTAAAGTCCCCGGCCAACGAGTGTGGCTGAAAAAGACAAATTCACTCATTTGAAGGGGTGTCCACATACGTTTGTATATATAGTGTATATGTAGCCTACATCTATGGTGCAAATAAAGATCTTAAACACTAAATCTGCACTGAATAGAAGTTAGAACAGTGCGTATGTTTCCCCATTCTACAACTTCCAATTAAATGTCATGTTCAATCATCAGGGAGCAAGCAGTCAGTGCATTTCAAGTAAAAGAGGAGGATTTCATTGTAAACTGAGCCAAGGCTGCAGGCTGATTTACATGTGTGCTGTTAAATGTGAAGAAAAAAATGTGTGTGTGTGTATTGTTGAGCAAGGTAGGTAAGGGTTAAACTGCATGAACAGAACTGGAAAGTCCCCTCACAGTGAAAGCCTACAATTAAGAGTCAATTAATGACAGTGTGTGTGTGTGTGTGTGTGTGTGTGTGTGTGTGTGTGTGTGTGTGTGTGTGTGTGTGTGTGTGTGTGTGTGTGTGTGTGAGAGAGAGAGAGAGAGAGAGAGAGAGAGAGAGAGAGAGAGAGAGAGAGAGAGAGAGAGCAGAAGGGAGCCTGAGGGTACTATGTAGGGAGAGAGAGAGAGAGAGAGAGCAAGAGAGAGCAAGAGAGAGGGAGCATAAACAATTCAAGACTGTCTGCCTAAGTCTGTGAAGTTGCGTCACCCACCAATTGCAATAAAGTAGGCCTATATGCAAGGACATGTACGTGGTTTATTATGATTTAAAAACATGGGGAAAGTAGGCTGCTAGGTTTACTACATGACTTGTTTGGAAAACCTGTACCTTTGAAAAAACAATAGTCAGTAAGCCAAGCCTACCGTTGCCAGACGAAGGCTACCTGATGCACTGAAGGGTTTAGGCTGATGACTAACACTTACATTGGATCAGTCACGGGTGTTTCTGGAAGTGCAAATCTGCATTTTGGCATAGTACTCTGTTTAGTTGGCGTTGTGCCAACCTGGGTGATTCCCATACGTTGAATTGTTTTCGTCATTCTGTTGACTGAAATACATGAGTGAAAAGAATAATGCATTACAGTTTGTTTTTAAAACGTGTATAAAATAATGCTATGCTCTATTAACCTTGTTCTTTGTGTTTCTTTAGGGTAGATCCTATTTACGGTTGGGTGCCTCAGCCATGCAAAATCAATGCAACATTGTTAATGTGCCCTGCGAGAAAGTTTGCAAAGTTCTGGTGTAAGTTTCGTGTCCCCTCAAAAAAAGCGTCGATCTAAGAAACGCCCCGTCACGACAAGCTCCTCCTGCATGCGATTATAAAGCAAACGTACTGGGCTGGTGCAGTGCAGAGGGGGGTGATCTATTAGTTAGGGAAAAATAAGGTTACAAATCAGAACTCACCGTAGTCTGTAACTTCAATAAAATTAAAATAAATATATTATTTTTACTACTTTTAGATTGTATTTTCTACGCAGCCAAGATGACCACCGCAGTGGTTTCGCCTTTCTACGACTTCAGCGAAGTAATGAACAAGGTACAGAAGTTATCTACTCGCTTTGTTTCTAGGCTAGCCAACGTTATTAGATGCACGTCAGTAGTGGTATTCGACATTTCACGAGGCTAATTTGCGGTTGGTTCATTTGACATGTGTACGCTTTTGTTGTGATTAATATTATAAAAGTGATGCAGTAACATTGGTTTGATATGATCATAACTATAACTTTATCCTGCAAACTGCCTAGTTATGGAAACTTGCCCGATAGTGAGTTCCATGACGTGCATGCTGTCTCGTGTTGTGATTTTTACTTGGTTGACTATTGTTCGTTTCCTTGTTTGATTGCTAATATCCATTAATTAAGAGTGAGTCCGACTCTGTTAATGGATAAATTGCTAGTCTGCTGCTACTTTTGCACTACAGTAGTCAAGTGTTAACCACGAGTGTTTGCAATTCATGATCTAATTCAATGGCAACAGTTGGCTCTGATTGCAACGTATTTAATTGTGCAGTTGGATACATTGGATAAGTTAAATGCTAGAATCGTTAGCTAACTAGTTACATGAATCGCATGTCTTATTTGCCATGATGTTGCATTCGTTCAGTAAGGCTCGTTCCTGAAACTAACGTTAGCTAGTTAACATTTTGAAACCGATAGCTAATGATGCTGATTCACTTCAGATGTGCAGTAATTTGATCAATTTTATTGAAACGTACTAGTTGCCACTTATATTCGATTTTTCTTAGCCCTTCAATATATCTAGATAATATTGTATGAATTAAATGCATTGATTGTTGTAGACAGCTACTGTATTTAATTGAAATATTATGATTTGTTTTTAGCAACTTCTGAACTTTCAGTTTGAAATTAAATATATTTAGTTGGTCATGCGCATAAAAGGTATACATAAAGTTAACGTTATACTAATTAACCTTGTGTAAGAGGCAACACACGCTTTAATCTTTCATCAATTACCCAGCCATCAACATCTACATTATTGATTGAACATTTTATTTTACGAGAACGTCCTTACTAGCCTACTAACGTTACGCCTTCCCGTTGAGTGCCCTCAAACT
The DNA here is from genome assembly GCF_002021735.2 of Oncorhynchus kisutch. NCBI lineage: Eukaryota > Metazoa > Chordata > Actinopteri > Salmoniformes > Salmonidae > Oncorhynchus > Oncorhynchus kisutch. The sequence goes on from NC_034187.2 coordinate 12,555,052, forward strand.
ACATTTTCATTTCGCATATTCATTTCAAATTCAGAGCTGCAGCAGCTTTGTAACCAGACCAGACACGCAGCGCTCACACGCACATTCCTTTGTAGGGCAACTTGCCAAACCAGCTGTTCTGTTCGAGGGTAACACTTTACGCCACTTCGATACCGAAGTTACTTTTTCGTATCCGTTTAGGATAATTAACGTAGCAGGTTAGGAGACGGAGGTTATGGTTATCAAAACTGCCCTCTTAACCGGTTACGAAAATCACTTTGTATCGAAGTGGTGTGAAACGTCTGTCAGTTCTGTTCTATTGGCCTGCATCACCAGAGGTTTTAAAGCAAAACGAACGTTAACAGTAGTCATTCGGGGATTTCTTGTAGATGTTTTCCCTCCCTTTATGAAATCAAATTCATTTCAGTGTCCACTATCATATTTTTGTCAGATAAAATTGCTTTATTGACTAACGTGAATTGTTAAACTACTTATTATTTTGTATTGAATGTAGACTTAATATTTCAAATGTGTAATTTTCCAGAACGACAAGATGCTGAATTACAACAACAACTTACTGAGCGCCCCCCATCATCCGATATCCACCAACATCCCCATGTCTATCACCAACCCCACCGGAGCCCTGCTGGACAGGAAGGCTGTGGGGACCCCCTCGCTGGGCTGCGGGCTGTCAGTCTACAAGAGACGCCACTCTGTCACCCTCCCCAACCATGACCCCAGCTCCAAGTTCAACCAGAACCAGTTCCTTAACAGCCTGAAGACCATAGACCACTCCTCCTGCTCCATCACCTCTGGTTTTATTGGAAGTGGTAGCAGCAGCAAGGAGAATCGCATGAGGGACCGTTCTTTCTCTGAGACGGGTGAGCGGCTCCTACACCAGTGCCTGGGGCCTGCTAGTCCTACCAGCCTAGGAGCCCAGAGCCAGCAGCAGAGCCAGGTCAACTCCAGTCGCTACAAGACGGAGCTGTGCCGGCCGTTTGAGGAGAACGGAGCCTGTAAGTACGGCGACAAGTGTCAGTTCGCCCATGGCTTCCACGAGCTGCGTTCTCTCAGCCGCCACCCTAAATACAAAACCGAGCTGTGTCGTACCTTCCACACAATCGGATTCTGCCCCTATGGTCCTCGCTGTCACTTTATCCACAATGCAGAGGAGCGCCGTGGACCCCCTCCTTCCCCCTCATCCTGCTCCTCCTACTCTCCTCTCTCCTCCAATAAGGTGGAGCGTCCTCGTCTGCAGCACAGCTACAGCTTCGCAGGGTTCCCCACCTCTGGGGGCCTGAGAGGAGGGGACAGCCCAACCTCCGTCACCCCTCCACCTATGTTCTCCCCGGACGAGATGCCTGAGTGGCCGAGCTCCAACCTCTTCACGTACTCCAGTCAGGAGCTGGCCAATCTGTTCGGCCCCAGCCTTGGATCCGGAGGCCCCGTGGGGACTGATCCCAAAGCTCCTGCACCCCTGTCCCAGAACAACGCCCCCTACTTCTTCAGGCCCATGTCGGAGTCCCCCACCCAGATGTTTGCATCTCCGTCCAGCCCGCCCCAGGACTCTCTGTCGGACCAGGAGGGGTACCAGAGCAGCTCGGGGGGCAGTCTCAGTGGGTCAGAATCCCCCAGCTTGGATGCCAACAGACGCCTCCCAATCTTCAGCCGCCTCTCCATCTCTGACGACTAGACGGCAGCTATTTAATGATCTTATCCACGCTGACCTTGAAAAAAGGACAGAAAGATATAATGAATGGGAAATGGCACTCCCCTGTCCCCTCGACAACCATCCCCTGACCCCTCTCCTCCACAAATCAATATACATTTAGTTCCTAGTTAGAATAAGGATACAGTGACTTGTTTTCAAATCACCCCAGAAATGTCTCCCTTGCTGTTACCCGCATCCTAACTCCCTCCCTCCACAGACCCTACCATGTCTTCAGTCAAAACGCGAGAGGAAACGAATGAACAATGAGAATGTTAGACTTTTGTTGTTTTGCCAGGTGCCACCTGTGATTTTGTTCTTGAACGTGTAGCAGTGCAAGTGTATCATTGCACCACAAACCACCCCATCCTGTTGTTGGTCACTGACAGTTGTGTTTCTGGGAGGATGAGGGATGTCTTTTATTGTCTAACTGGTTATTAAACCTTTAAGACTGTGTTATTATTTTTGTCCCTCCCTCTCCACCCCACTGCCCTCTGTGCCGTTCCGCAGGCAGAGGGGAATTCCAGCATTCCCATGGTGCAGTTCTTCTATACTTCCTGCAACGTGAGATGGGATCTCTAAGCTATCCTAGTTTTCCTCTTCCCCTTAGAATCAGAATCTGGCTTTGAGGCGTAGTCTGATGTTATGACATCTCTCTGCTTCTTTCTCTAGGTTTTGATTATTTTTATTGTTATTATGATTATTTGTTTGAAAACTTTCCAAACAGTTTTTGCTTATCACTGCATATTTAACTTATCGAAACATATTTATTGGTGATCATATGCATTTTTTTGTTTTTGTATTTATCTGGATAATGAACAATAGAATATATTTTCTTTATGTTAAATTATGATCTTCGGTATTAATCTAAAGATTGTGAAGACATTTTTGTCAATTTCTTTTTTTCACAGTTTAATATATTGTATTACAATGACTTTTGTTTGCAACTACACGTTGTCAAAATGACTTTTGTTTGCAACTACACGTTGTCAAAATGACTTTTGTTTGCAACTACACGTTGTCAAAATGACTTTTGTTTGCAACTACACGTTGTCAAAATGACTTTTGTTTGCAACTACACGTTGTCAAAATGACTTTTGTTTGCAACTACACGTTGTCAAAATGACTTTTGTTTGCAACTACACGTTGTCAAAATGACTTTTGTTTGCAACTACACGTTGTCAAAATGACTTTTGTTTGCAACTACACGTTGTCAAAATGACTTTTGTTTGCAACTACACGTTGTCAAAATGACTTTTGTTTGCAACTACACGTTGTCAAAATGAAACTTAATTTAAAACAAACAAATACAGAAAAAAAGGTTGCTTTATTTATTTGTTTACTTTTTGTTTGTTCTCGGTTCTCCCTGTTTTTGGACTGCAATTCTAGCAAACATGATTGTCACCTTCTCATTCCGGAGCTGTCCTGTCCTCGCGTTTTTCTGTTTTCTCTGACGGTAACAGTACTTTAATGTTATTACCTTTTGCAGTTGTATTCTTTGAGATTAGGCCAACGTGGTACCATATGTTGACCAAACAGGATTATTTCATAAATATGACTTGTGTATCTAAAACTAAGAGGTGTAACACGTGATGAGTATCACCATGTTCACTTGGACATCCCGATTCAGTGTGTGAAGTTCTGGGTTTAAAGTTATGTGACGGTCTTAGTTAATGTAATTACAAGTAACCAGGGATTTAGAGGAAAAAGACTCTTTTATTACAAGCAAAAGCTGTGACCAAATGGGTTGAGGAGAGGTTGTCTTGTTTTTTGAACTTGCGTGGCCCCAGCTGTTAAAGTGCCTACTTTTTGAATACATTCCAGGTAGCTAACTAAGGCCTTCTCTATTAAACGATGGAAGATGATGGTGAAATTGTTTTTAAATTCCTTGTTCCATGTTTCCTTGAAGTTTTGAATGAGGTTAAACAGGATTACTGAAAGTAAAAGAAAGTTAACTGAAAGTCAAACTGTTGAATGTATTTTTCCAGCCATGGTTTTTCACTAGTCATTTCGGAGTTGATATAAAACTGATTTCTTTTTGTAACTATTGATTGCAGTTAAAACCAATAAACCCTGTATTTTTGAAACAATGTTTTTCTTATTTTTTTTGTATTCATCCACCCGCTAGTGAACTGAGACGTGACTGGAGGGTTTCTTGCGGCGTGGTTGTCTTCTCGGTCAGGCCTAGTCAAGCATTACATATTTACAAAGTTAGACTTTGATACAATGTCAGACTATATGTTGAAGAGAACTGCAACTTAACAAAAATTCCTGTTGCAACATGTTCCATAATCTAGACAATCATCTTTTGGTGAGGATGCTGACACTGATTTACCTTAACAAGCACAAACGGCCTATTATTTACTAAATACCATTTTAAAATGGGTGAAAACAGTCCAAGTTTATTGAATTTAACATTACGTGGCATAGAAAGACACCCTGTTATGTCGGGCGGAGGGTGTTGCATTGAGCCAGCAGATGATTGGTGGACAAGAGGGTGCAGCCTTATGATTGGACTAGATAGACCTGTTAGTGGTATTGGATCAGGGTGATCAAACTGGGCTGCTTTGATTACACAGACTGATACCACGCTCGGTTTCCCTGGATATGTTGATCAGGTCAGTAAAGTTATGACAGGCTGATATGGATGGCCTGTCCGTCTGTGGAGAAACCTAGTCAGAGATGGGTAGGCAATGGGTGTAAACTAACAGTGAAATACTTATAGGTCCATTTCTAACAATGCAGAGAGAAAAAAAATGGAAATAGTGACGCAAGGAATAAATACACAGTGAATAAAGAGTAAAAATAACATGGCTATATAAAGGGAGAACAAGCACCGAGTCGCTGTGCAGCAGTACGAGGTAATTGAGGTAGCTATGCATATAGGGAGGGGTAAAGTGACTAGGCAACAGGATCGACAGTAGCAGCAGCGTGTGTGGTGGCCGTAGGCATGTGTGCGAATGTAGTGTGTATTGGGGTGTCAGTGTGGGTAGAGTCCAGTGTGCGTAGTCCGTGCAAGAGAGTTAGTGCAACAATGGTCAGTGAGGTAGTCTGGGTAGCTATTTAGCAGCCTTGTTTAAAAGTCTCATGGCTTGGGGGGTAGAAGACCTGACTGCCCTCGACCAGCACAAAAATATCCTGTGGCGGACTGCAATAGCATCGAATAGTCCCCGCGATATGCAACTGTTCAGGGAAGTCAGGAACCAATACACGCAGTCAGTCAGGAAAGCTAAGGCCAGCTTCTTCAGGCAGAAGTTTGCATCCTGTAGCTCCAACTCCAAAAAGTTCTGGGACACTGAAGTCCATGGAGAACAAGAGCACCTCCTCCCAGCTGCCCACTGCACTGAGGCTAGGTAACACGGTCACCACCGATAAATCCATGATTATCGAAAACTTCAACAAGCATTTCTCAACAGCTGGCCATGCCTTCCGCCTGGCTACTCCAACCTCGGCCAACAGCTCTGCCCCCCCTTCAGCTACTCGCCCAAGCCTCTCCAGGTTCTCCTTTACCCAAATCCAGATAGCAGATGTTCTGAAAGAGCTGCAAAACCTGGACCCGTACAAATCTGGACCCTCTATTTCTGAAACTATCCGCCGCCATTGTTGCATCCCCTAATACCAGCCTGTTCGACCTCTCTTTCATATCGTCTGAGATCCCCGAGGATTGGAAAGCTGCTGCAGTCATCCCCCTCTTCAAAGGGGGAGACACCCTGGACCCAAACTGTTACAGACCTATATCCATCCTCTCCTGCCTATCTAAGGTCTTCGAAAGCCAAGTCAACAAACAGGTCACTGACCATCTCGAATCCCACCGTACCTTCTCCGCTGTGCAATCTGGTTTCCGAGCCGGTCACGGGTGCACCTCAGCCACGCTCAAGGTACTAAACGATATCATAACCGCCATCGATAAAAGACAGTACTGTGCAGCAGTCTTCATCGACCTTGCCAAGGCTTTCGACTCTGTCAATCACCATATTCTTATCGGCAGACTCAGTAGCCACGGTTTTTCGGATGACTGCCTTGCCTGGTTCACCAATTACTTTCTACAAGTCCATGCTAGGTAAAGCTCCGCCTTATCTCAGTTCACTGGTCACGATGGCAACACCCATCCGTAGCACACGCTCCAGCAGGTGTATCTCACTGATCATCCCTAAAGCCAACACCTCATTTGGCCGCCTTTCGTTCCAGTTCTCTGCTGCCTGTGACTGGAACGAATTGCAAAAATCGCTGAAGTTGGAGACTTTGAACTCCCTCACTAACTTCAAACATCTGCTATCTGAGAAGCTAACCGATCGCTGCAGCTGTACATAGTCTATCGGTAAATAGCCCACACATTTTTACCTACCTCATCCCCATACTGTTTTAATTTATTTACTTTTCTGCTCTTTTGCACACCAATATCTCTACCTGTACATGACCATCTGATCATTTATCACTCCAGTGTTAATCTGCAAAATTGTAATTATTCGCCTACCTCCTCATGCCTTTTGCACACAATGTATATAGACCCCCCTTTTTTTCTACTGTGTTATTGACTTGTTAATTGTTTACTCCATGTGTAACTCTGTGTTGTCTGTTCATACTGCTATGCTTTATCTTGGCCAGGTCGCAGTTGCAAATGAGAACTTGTTCTCAACTAGCCTACCTGGTTAAATAAAGGTGAAATAAAAAAAATTTAAAATATAGAAGCTGTTCAGGGTTCTGTGGGTTCCAGACTTGGTGCATTGGTACCGCTTGCTGTGTGGTCGCTGAGAGAACAGTCTAGCTTGGGTGGCTGGAGTCTTGGACACATTTCTTGTCCTTTTGACATCACCTGGTATAGAAGTCCTGGATGGCAGGGATTTCGGCCCCAGTGACACTGGTCCGTACGTACTACCCTCTGTAGCGCCTTGCGGTCGGATGCCAAGCATTTGCCATACCAAGCGGTGATGCAGCCAGTCAAGATGCTCTCGATGGTACAGCTGTAGGACTTCTTGAGGATCTGAAAGCCCATGCCAAATATTTTCAACCTGAGGGGGAAGAGGTGTTCTCGAGCCCTCTTCACGACTGTGTTGGTGTGTTTGGACCATGATAGATCCTTAGTGATGTGGACACCAAGAAACTTGAAGCTCTCAAACCGCTCTACTACAGTCCTGTCTATGTGAATAGGGATGGGATCTGTCCTCCGTTTCCTGTAGTTCACGGTCAGCTCTTTGGTCTTACTGACATTGAGGGAGAGGTTGTCGTCCTGGCACCACACTTCCAGGTCTCTGACCTCCCTGTAGGTGGTCTCGTCGTCGGCAAACTTAATGTTGGAGTTGTGCGTGGCCACGCAGTCGTGGGTCAACAGGGAGTTCAGGAGGGGACTTGTGTTGTTGCCTACCTTCACCAACTGGAGGCGGCCTGTCGGGAAGTCCAGGATCCAGTTGCAGAGGGAGGTTTTCTGTCCCAAGGACCTTAGCTTAGTGATGAGCTTTGAGGGCACTATGGTGTTCAATGCTAAGCTGTCAATGAACAGCATTCTCACGTAGGTGTCCCTTTTGTCCAAGTGGAAAAGGAAAGTGTGGAGGGCAATAGAGATTGCATCATCTGTGGATCTGTTGGGGTGGTATGCAATAGTAGTCGATAGTCATAGGGCGATAGTCATTTAGACCGGTTCCCTTGGCTTTCTTGGGCACAAGGACTATGGTAGTCTACTTGTGAACAAGTAGGTATTACAGTCAGGGAGAGATTGAAAATGTCAGGGGGGCCTGGGTGGCGCAGTGTTCAGGTGCCACCACAGCCTGGGATTCGAAGGAAGCGTGATTTGACCTTCGCCTCTCCCAAGCCCATTGAGGGAGAATTCAGGGAGAAACCAGGGTTAAAAAAATATGCTTGTGGCCATACCACCCTGAACATGGCTATTCAGGGTCGGGCTTGGTTAGTACTGAGACGGGAGACCGCCTGGGAATACCTTAATATATATATTTTTTAATGGTATTTCCAGCTGGTCACTGCATGCACTGAGTATGTGTCCTGTTAATCCGTCCAGCCCTGTGGCATTGTGAATGTTAACCTGTTTAAAGATCTTATTCACATCGGCTACAGAGGGCGTGATCACGCAGTCGTTCGGAACAGCTGGTGTTCTCACACATGGTTCAGTGTTGCTTGTCTCGAAGCGAGCATAGAAGGCATTTAGCTACTCTGGAAGGCTCATGTCACTGGGCATCACATGGCTGAGTTTCCGTTTGTAATCTGTGATAGTTTGCAGGTCCTGCCACATCCAATGAGTGTCAGAGCCGGTGTAGTAGGATTTGATCTTAGTCCTGTATTGACGCTTTGCCTGTTTGATAGTTCATTGGAGCGCATAGCGGGATTTTGTATAAGTGCCTGGGTTAGTGTCCCACTCCTTGAAAGCGGCAGCTCTAACCTTTAGTTTAGTGCGGATGTTGCCTGTAATCCATGGCTTCTGGTTGGGTTGTTTATGGTCACTGAATGGACGACCTCAACGATGCACTTATTAATGAAGCCGGTGACTGATGTGGTAAACTCCTCAATGCCATCGGATGAATCCCAAAACATATTCCAGTCTGTGCTAGCAAAACAGCCCTGTAGCTTAGCATCCGCTTCATCAGACCACTTCCGAATTGAGTGTGTCACTGGTACTTCCTGTTTGAGGTTTTGGTCAGATTTGCCAAATGGGAGAACTTTGTATATGTCTCTGTGTGTGGAGTAAAGGTGATCTAGAGCTGTTTTTCTTCTAGTTGCACAGGTGACATGCTGGTAAAACAGAGTTGAGTTTTCCTGCATTAACATCGCCGGCCACTAGGAGCGCTGCCTCTGGATGAGCATTTTCTTATTGGCTTTTAGCCCTTTATAGTTTGTAGAGTGAGGTCTTTGTGCCAGCATCGGTTTGTGGTGGTCAGTAGACAGCTACGAAAAATATAGATGAAAAGTGCCTTGGTAAACAGTATGGTCTACAGCTTATCATGAGGTTTTCTAACTCAGGCAAGTAGAACTTCGAGACTTCCTTTATATTAGAGATTGTGCACCAGCTGTTGTTAACAAACAGACACACACCCCCGCCCTTGAGTTTATGAGACGCTGACGTTCTGTCCTACCGATGCATAGAAAAAACCAGCTAGATTTATATTAACCATGTCCTCGTTCAGCCACGACTCCATGAAGCACAATTCTTCAGGACCCATTGTTAGGATAGTCTCGAACCAAGCTCATCTAGTTTGTTCTCCAGTGATTGTACATTCACCAATGGAACAGAGGGAGAAGCGTTATTTTTTAACTCGTTGCCGTGGTTTCATCATGTTGCCCCCACGTCGGCCTCTATATCGTAGTTTCATCAGGTTGCCCCCACGTTGGCCTCTATATCATAGTTTCATCAGGTTGCCCCCACGTTGGCCTCTATATTGTAGTTTCATCAGGTTTCCCCCACGTTGGCCTCTATAACGCAGTCTGTTCAGGTTGCCCCCACGTCGGGTTCTATATTGTAGTTTCATCAGGTTGCCCCCACGTCGTCCTCTATATCGTAGTTTCATCAGGTTGCCCCCACGTCAATCTCGATATCGTAGTTTCCTCAGGTTGCCCCCACGTCAATCTCGATATCGTAGCTTCCTCAGGTTGCCCCCACTTCGGGCTGTATATCATAGTTTCATCAGGTTGCCCCCACTTCGGCCTCTATATCGTAGTTTCATCAGGTTGCCCCCACTTCGGCCTCTATATCGTAGTTTCCTCAGGCTGCCCCCACTTTGGGCTCTATATCGTAGTTTCCTCAGGCTGCCCCCACTTTGGGCTCTATATCGTAGTTTCCTCAGGCTGCCCCCACTTTGGGCTCTATATCGTAGTTTCCTCAGGCTGCCCCCACTTCGGTCTCTATATCGTAGTTTCCTCAGGCTGACCCCACTTTGGGCTCTATATCGTAGTTTCCTCAGGCTGCACCCACTTCGGCCTCTATATCGTAGTTTCCTCAGGCTGCCCCCACTTTGGGCTCTATATCGTAGTTTCCTCAGGCTGTCCCCACTTCGGCCTCTATATCGTAGTTTCCTCAGGCTGCCCCCACTTTGGGCTCTATATCGTAGTTTCCTCAGGCTGCCCCCACTTTGGGCTCTATATCGTAGTTTCCTCAGGCTGAACCCACTTCGGGCTCTATATCACTGTCTTTTCCACTTCAGAGGGTCTTGGGTTAGGGCCTAATCCTGGCTGAGTAGTTTGTCCTGTGCTGCCGAGTCATTGAAGTAGAATTCGTCATCCAAATCGGGGTTAGTAATTGCTGTTCTGATTTCCAGAAGCTATCCAAGCCAGCGCCATTCCCAGATGGGTGTATGCTGCATTCACGTGCTAGTCAGAACTCTGAAATTTCTGACTTGCCAACTAGTTGTAGTTATACACGTGCCTCATTCAACCAGTTAGTGAGTTGGACATTTCTGAGTTTCCTCGTTCCGATTAGCACGTAAGTGCGGCATTACCCTGCTTAAAAAACATTTTCTCCTTTTTCATGACTACTGGACTATTTTATTTTAGCTGATTGTACCAGACACTTTCCAGAGCAGATCAGGATGTAACTCCGTACAATGGAACTAAGTTTTACTATGCTGAGTGCTAACCTCAGGCAGTTGACCCATAAGGCCCTTCTTGTTTCCCCAGTTCAGGTAGTTGCTTCTGATGGATTGTCTTGTTCCTGTGTGTCGCCCTGAGCAGGCCATGTTGAGGCCAGGAGAGAGGGAGCGCCTGCTGGGGGCCTGGGACTACTTTAGGCCCTCCCCCGAATCATGACAGGTAGACAGATGAGACTGCTCACCTGTGTAAACAAAGGGTTTCTCAACAACTTTGGGTGCCAAGTAACCTTAACCTCAGTGTTGTAACGAAAAGTAGGTACTAAGAATCCTCATGAACAGAACAGCAGTTTAAGAAATGACAACGGTCCTGACCTCCAAAGAACAAAACAGTAGAAATCTGGGATTATACTCATGAGAAGTCTTATACTGCACCACAATGCATATCATACCTGCAGGCTTTTGTGACCGAAAACAATATTTCTCTCTATCTCCCTCTATTCAAGCCGACCCAGGTGAGAACAGCTTGTGCTCATCACCATGTTGTCTTTCCGGTTGCAGCCTTTCAGGGGAGCAAAATAGGACAGTGGGCTGCATCCTGTTTGTGAGCTGTTAGGTGCATACATACATTGTAAAGGCATCGCAAACGTGCACATCAGGAAGTGGTTGTTCATATGCACACGCGGGAACACACACACACAAAACCACAAACGGCAGAGTTGAGCGTGTGCTTGGCTCAGTGGTGCAAGACGCTTTGAAACATGGTGACAAGAAGATGCGTTCCATAATGGGATGTGGACATGACTTTCCATTATACTGACATGATGGAAATGAATAACTACAGTAGAGCAATGAACACCTACAGTGCCTGTGGGACCAGTTTCCCCTACCCACATTTCTCAGCCATCAACACTTTCAATTAAATATCACCTTTGAAAATGCTTCTTATCTCCTCTGCAAAAACCTCACAATGAATGACAGATTTCTTGAGTGTTCGAATACTCATACTAACTGCACTAACTGTACTATTTGTGATGTGAATTGAGTATACTGACAAATGTTAAGAAAATGTTGAGCAATGTAATAAAGTCATGACTTTTCAAATCAGTTATGTTACATGTTATGTTGGCTGACAATTTGTTAGCTACACTATCCTTACGAACCGCTTAGCATTACAGCAGTATGTTAGCTAGTTACCTAATGTTACATCAAACTTGACAGGTAGTATATTATCTAACTAACTAACCAACATTAATTGACTTGATTATTCACATTATTCTTAGCTAATTTGGCTATCTACTCCAATTTCAGAGCCCTCTCGTGCACCGTTGAATATGGCCGGTGTCAGTAAACATCCTAAAAAAAAAACGTAATAAATTGTTGCCGGCAGCACAGTTACAGTCACCAACGCTCTGTATAACATGAAAATAGCCTAACCAGCTCTGTTATGGTGAGGAAAATGGTAAGAGTGAGGTGTTCTTTCATTTGTGTCTGGAAGTAGCTAACCAACGCTAGCCAGTTAGCTTGGATGCTTGACTGCCATTGAACACTCAGATCAATCCTACTCCTCTGCCAGAAGGTCCAGTGTGTGCTCTGAACCCTCCGAGAACGAAACACTCTGAATTTACAATCTGACAACGCTCTGGGTTTACGAATGCCCAGAGCGCACTCTGGCACTGCAGATTAAATTTACGAACACACCTGAAATCGTAAAATGTTTAGCTAGTAATTTCTTAAGCTAACAAGCTAGCTAGAGGTTGCATAGCAACAGCATCAACTTCGGTAGACAGGCGAAGTTCTAGTACACTCAACTGAAACGATACTGTTCGTTTACAGTATACTAAAATGAACTAATAGTATATAGTATGTAGTCTGTAATTTGAGGAAGTGTAAACTGGCTACGGTGTCTCAAGATGGACAAACAGTACTATTTTTGTTTTTCTTTTGTTTTTCAAGCAAAGGTCTTTTCAAGTGAAGGTTGAAGGTATGGGAGCACACTCGTTCAGTTCGTTCAGCCGAACCGAAGCATGCGTAAACCTTTAGTCCAGGACAAGCCTTAATCTGTGTCTGGGAACCCGGCACTTAGGTTTCTTCTATCAGCAGTAGCCTCACCTGAAACCTAAAAAGCGCTTGCCTGATAGCAGGCTTAAGTTGCACAACAGCCAGGTAGACTTTGTAATAGTTCTATCAGTGGTTGGTTCTCCATCTCTGTTTGGGAAAGGAGGGAAAGCAAACAGTGAGTGCTTGGATGTGCTAACTGCTATTTCCACTTAACTCTGGTCCCAGCTGAGTGAGAGTATCAAGGCAACTTACGTGTGTGTGTGATTATGGAAGGGGTAATCATCACCCACCTTAGGAAGGCCTGCAGTGGAATAATGAATGAATGAATGAATGAGGGGTAGGGTTTGGATTACAGGGGCTATCCAGAGGCACGTTTATGATTGAACAGAATGTTGCCAGAGCACTGTGACTATTTCATCAGCCCTGTTAAACTAGGTGAACAGTCAAGGACAGAAACGGTGTGAGGGTAGAGTAGACAAATTAACCACAATTCATACTGTTCTCACTGCTACATAGCCTACTTCAATATACAATGTTTATTCTCTAGCTAAAGATCTCACCCGATTCTTCTCAAGCTAGACCTCGGATGTATCCCAATTGGACCCATAGAACCCTGGTCAAAAGTAGTGCACTATGTAGGGAATAGGGTGCCATTTAGGATTTAGATCATCTAGGCTACATTGCTGTTCCAGGGAAATGGACTATGGGAACTAGAGACATGGCCAGGTTCTTTATATATTAACGTTTGTAGCTCTGTGATCCTCAGTGTCAGATTTAGATAGATTTTGATAACAGGTCATTAAAACAACTGACTGACCCTGTAGATGTAGCTTAGTCCAACCTCTGCCCTGCGCACACACACGCACGCATACACACACACACACACACACACCTATTATGTACAGCAGGCTTATGACTGTGACACATTGCTTACCTTAGTCATGCGCACATTAGCTAGCAGGATCTAGTGTCACATGTTTTTTCAGACTAAGTGTTCACCCTTGACCTAAAAAAGAGAGAAAGAAAACATATGCTGGGTGAGAAGAGCAGAAGTGGGTTCAAATACTATTGGAAATCTTTAAACAACTTTTGAGCGTTGGTTTTAGCCTGCCTGGAGTGTCAGGTGTGCAGGGTTTGCACTTTTGGGACTTTTCTATTGTTTACATTGCAACAGGCAAGCTCAATCAAGCTCAGCTAAAGAATTTGAAATGATTTCAACATGGTATATGAACACAGATCTTGAAGTGTGACAGCGAGCGAGAGGTGGGGAGGTTTACATGGGCCCTGAGTGAGAGACAGATGGCTGCCTGACAGGTTCTGGAAACACACCCAGACACTCTAACGAGTGACACAACCCTTACACTTGACTTCGTAGTCCTAGTTCTATCACAAGGAGCCAGGCATGGGAATGCAGAGGACAGACGAGGAATAAGATAACGTAACCAATTCATTAGCAGATGTAAAGGAACAGCAAATTATATTGGTCTCAATGTATTTCCAAGCCCTTTGTGAGATAGTAGTGTCTTATTCGTCCCTGGTTTCTCAGTTGTGTTCTTCACCATCTGTTTCCTGAAGACATCGATACATAGAGGCAGCATGTAACAGCGTATGGGAACAGTTTAGCAGCCAGGGTGATTATTTAAATAACCACATTCACACACATACACACACCCTAAATAAATGAAGCCTTTAGATATAAACAACAGACACTGTAGAAGATGACATCACAGGTCACGTTAGAGTTACAACTGTAGTCAAATTACCTAGTGGCCTCATGGATGGAATGTTATTCATATTTTTAAAAATAATTAATCCAAATAAAATACTCTGAAAATCTGATGTTTCTATGTCAAACAGGTTTAGTTATATTACAGTCTTCTGTGGTGTTGTCACGTTCTGACCTTAGTTCTTTTATTTAGGACTTTAGTGGTCAGGGCGTGAGTTGGGTGGGTTGTCTATGTTCGTTTTTCTATGTTGTGTTTTGAGTTTGGCCTGGTATGGTTCTTAATCAGAGGCAGGTGTCGTTAGTTGTCTCTGATTGAGAATCATGCTTATAAGTAGCCTTTTTCCTCCTGTGTTTGGTGGGTGTTTATTTTCTGTGTCTGTGTGTTCCACACGGAACTGTTTCGGTTGGTATTTTCACGTGTCGTTTATTGTTTTGTTTCAGTGTTCGCTTGTTGTAATAAATAATATGAACACGTACCACTCTGCACATTGGTCCTCCGATCCTTACTACTCCTCCTCAGGAGAGGAGGACGAGAATCATTACAGATGTAAGGTACATAAAGTGTAACGTTAGGTCGCAAATACATTTCTACTCTATATCTGACATGGTACAGGTGTCTTTTTTTTAAGCCCTAGCCATGTGTGTGAGGTGGGTACTTTTGTGTCAAAGTAGATTTGTTTAAAACTACCAAGAAACAGTCTGTCTGTGTGAACCTGATTTAGCCCACTGCAGTCAAAGAGGAAGCCTGAGTGACTGAGTCCCATATCACAACCTATTCCCTACATAGTGCATCACTTTTCTTTTCAAAAGTAGTGTACTCAATAGGGAATAGTGTGCAATTTTGGATTCAGACACTGTCTTGTTACTGGAGCAGAACTTCTGACAGCAGAGATCATCAGAGTATTTATAGAATCCACAAACACATGACTGTTGTCTTGAAGGGTTTACAGATTGGGATATAAGAAGATAACTATCGTGTTTGTAGAAATATTCATATACCAGCTGCAATAGAAACATAAGCAGTTCAATAACAACAAGGCTAAAGATAAAGACAGCAGATAAAAAGATCTAAACCAAAAGATACATAGAAAAATATAGAGTTTCACAATGATCTCGAGTGGCACAGAGTCTGAGAAAACATAAAACTCACGCCAGCACACAACACACTGCTGAGACACACACACACACAGGCACAAACACGCATTGTGTGTGTGTGTGTGTCTCTCTCTCTCTCTCTCAGCAGGTTTATCCTGAGGGTAGTGGAGAGGTAGGACAGGATGAGGCCTGATAGACAGGTTCCAGGTAAGGCCTTATCTCAACTAGGTCTCACATCCGAATTAGATGTTCATCCAAGTTGTTGCAAAAAGTCAAATTTCAAAGTGTATAATTAAGGTTAAGGTTAGGTATTAACTGCGACATCTCAAGGTTAGGCATTAACTCTGAATGGTTAAGGTTTGGGACAGGCTTAAAACTAAAATAACTTTAAATTGCTGGATTTGAACTTGCAACCTTTGAAATCTGAGGCAGATGCGTACACCCATCTGCCAACCCTGTCCACCACACCTTAGCAAATCCGAATCCTACTTGGAGGTAACAGGACTCATTGCTGCCCCTAGTGGCCAGTTTCCATGCCATCTCCCGACGTCCTCAGATATGAATGGACGTCGAACACTGACTTGTATCACGGGTGAACTGGCTGTTTATCTAGATGGAAGACTGCC